>NC_045443.1:47097566-47291957 GCF_002776525.5 Piliocolobus tephrosceles
AAAGAAAGAAAGAAAGAAAGAAAGAAAGAAAGAAAGAAAGAAAGAAAGAAAGAAAGAAAGAAAGAAAGAAAGAAAGAAAGAAAGAATTTCCTATGACCCCTGGCATGAAGCCTAGGACTATGGTGGGGCTGAGGATTTGGTAAATGAATGAATGAGTGGATAACTAAATGAATGCTATTGCGTCATTCACACCGTTTCTATTCTGGTCAGAACCTAGGCAAACATCCTTAACAAAGAAGCACTTGGGAAATGCATTCATTAAATTAATGGTTACACCTTTATTGACAAGCATAGTCATATGTTGTTTCACCAGAGGTTTCTTTGGTTTATTATAGTCATTATAACACTCGTCAATAAGAGAAAAATGTGCCCAAATCACTTGAGGAATTATGTGTGAATTGCATACTCAGGCATTCCACAGCTAAGGCTCAGCCTCAATCAATACGGTAACCCAGTGACAGGTCTTATCAAACATTGGATCCTGCTTAAGTTAAAAGATTTTTAGCCTTTGAATTAGCACTCTGAACAGGACTCTTAATTAATCTGCTAATGATTTTCTTTTTTTTTTTTTTCTTTGAAACGGAGTCTCGCTCTGTTGCCCAGGCTGGAGCACAGTGACCAGATCCCAGCTCACTGCAAGCTCCGCCTCCCGGGTTTACGCCATTCTCTTGCCTCAGCCTCCCGAGTAGCTGGGACTACAGGCGTCTGCCAGCTTGTCTGGCTAGTTTTTTGTATGGTTTTTAGTAGAGATGGGGTTTCACCGTGTTAGCCAGGGTGGTCTCGATCTCCTGACCTTGTGATCCGCTCGTCTCGGCCTCCCAAAGTGCTGGGATTACAGACTTGAGCCACCGCGCCCAGCCTAATGATTTTCTTTGTTTAGAGGGGTAGTCCTAATTGATTCTAATATATGCTCCCAGAGATATATGCACTTATATATTCCCTTAAACAATGCCGACAAGAGAGCTGGAGTGTCGTAACCCCTGTCCTCACGGACGGCACAGTCCAGAATCGGAGGCAGCACACCCTACTATTCTGATTGGTGGGGTGAGTGCTAGGTCATATGGTGGGTCCAGAGAAGGAGTAAAGGATTCATTCTGCCTGGGAGGTAAGGAGGTGTCAGGCCTCAGACCACATCACACATTTGAACTGAGCCTTGAAGCATGCCTCGGATTTGACCAGGTAGAGACAAGGCTGGAGGGTTCCAGGCAGTTGGATAAAGTGTTCCAGGCAGAAGGAACAGCTAGAATGAAGGCATGTTCACAGGCACATACTTGTACCAATACACACACATACACTCAGCTGCATTCTTCACCCAAGAACTGGGCCAGTATGAAACTGTCTGAAAGATGTCATTGTGTCCACCTGAGTCAGCTCACAGTTCCAAGGTCCACCAGGTCCTGGGGTGCAGCTGTCCTTTGCCCAGGAGGGCTTTTAATACCTGCTGTTTCCTGCCTGCCTTACTACCAGTGCAGGCCCTCTCCCTGTCACCAGGTTGGACATTCCCCTCAGGGTCCTTACTCACTGCAACTACAGCTCAAATCCCAGGAGGCTCCATGTGACTGGGCCAGAGATCACTGGTCCTGATGAGGCTTGGGTATTGCAAGATGCAGAATTTTCCACCTCCCTGTGCTGGGGCCTTTGACTGACTGGCCAAGCTGCAGCTGTGGGGAGGGAGGGCCTCCACGGCACTGTGGACGGCTGATGGTGGTGTAATTCTGTCCAATAGTCAACACATTGCTTAGAAACAGGCCCAAGGTGCTGTCTTCCATCATTTAAGATGAGTATTTATTGATCGTTTAAATTTAACTTTTTAAAAATTTTAATTGAAGTATACAAACATACTTTAAAATGCACATGTCATTAGTGTGCAACCTGATGCATTTCCACCCACTGAACATATCTGTGTAACCAGAACCCTGGTCCAGAAACAGAGCTTGGCCAACACCCACACTCTCCTTCCCCCTCCAGGTGCCACCTTCTCCAAGGGTGACCACTGTCCTGGCTTGTAACAGCATAGATCAATTTCTTCTGGTTTTATACTTTATACAAATGGAATCATATAGTATGGACTCTTTTGGCACTTACTCTTGAACAAACAGGTTGGTCAAAGACTCTGGAGAGAGAAGGCAAGGGGATATTGAAAGACCGCTCTCATGAGGAATAGGAAACTACAAATGTGGAATGGAGTAAATCACATGTATGAGGGTCTCTGTGGTCTCCAGGAGAGTGGGGAAGGCAGGTGGCCTGGTAGAAAGTGCTCTGGTCCAGGAGTCAGGGACTTGTGCTCACATTTGGTATGTATCCATGGTTTGCTGTGCACCTTGGGAAAACTTCTTTCCCTCTCTGGACCCCAGGTACATCCCCTGCAGGGTTGGGGTGAATCAGTTCCTACCTTTTCACCAGAAGAGACACAGTCTTTTATCTATCCCCACCTCCATTGCTGCTGTGGATGTCATGCTTTGAAAAATGTTTCTAGGCCAGGCGCGGTGGCTCACGCCTGTAACCCTAGCACTTTGTGAGGCCGAGATGGGCAGATCACGAGGTCAGTAGTTCGAGACCAGCCTGGCCAACATGGTGAAACTCTGTCTCTACTAAAACTACAAAACTCAGCCAGGCATGGTGGTGCATGCCTGTAATCCCAGCTACTCAGGAGACTGAGGCAGGAGAATCGTTTTAACCTGGGAGGCAGAGGTTGTAGTGAACCAAGATTTCAAAAAAAAAAGAGAGAAAGAAAAGAAAGAAGAAAGAAAGAGAGAGAGAGAGAGAAAGGAAGGAAGGAAGGAAGGAAGTAAAGAAAGAAAGAAAGAGAAAGAAAGAAAAAAGAAAGAAGGAAAGAAAGAGAGAGAAAGAAAGAAAGAGAAAGAAAGAAAGAAAGAGGAAGAAAGAAAGAAAAAGAAAGAAAGAAAGAAATGTTTCTGATGGAGCAAAGTGAAGATTAATTTGTTTCTCCATTTCTTATTAACTAGGAGAAAGACTCATGGAGCAGACTCAGATTTGCAGCAGATAGCAAGCGGTGCCCCTGGGTGGACAGAATTCCAGTCAAAAGCAAAGGCTCTTTCTGGCTGAGTTACTTGACTGCAGCCTCATATCAGGGAAGTATTCAGAGCCTAGTGTACCCAGTGCAATATAGCAAATAGTTTGAGAACACTTAAACTATTGTACAGCCCTGGGCCCTGGGCCCAGGAACCACTGAAAAGACAGACAATCACTAACTTTCTTTCCAGTTCTGATAAGTCAAAGGTCTGGAGTAACCCAGCTCTCCTTGAAATTAACTGCAGAGTTGTGGGGTGTGAAACCCCTCCCTTAATTTAGACCCCCAACCCCATCCTACGCCCTTCACCCCAGCAGGCCCACTGCCCAGCCCATTGCTGGAGTCCTAGAGGACCCAGGGCTATCTCATGTTGCTCCGGGGGACTATTGGGAAACTGCTGATGGAGCTTGAGTCAGTAGAACACTTGACCACTGCTCCCTACAGCTCCATGAAGCTCCCTCCAGTCCAGGGAGAGAACCTCAGGGGGCTCTATAGGAATGTGACCTGGCCCCCAGGAGCTCCTCCTCCTGCAGTCCTGGTTGCCCAGAGTTCAGGCTCCAGGGCCTCACTCCCCTCTGTGCACCCCCGAGAGTTCTCTGCTTTCTAGTCCTGTTTCCATTTCTGCCCATGATCCTAGGATAGGGTGAAGTCTGCTTGAGGACATTAAACCCCCTGATTGGGAGCCAGAACCACACCCAGAATAAGTCAGAATCTGACTAGAGCTGAGAACAGGGAGGAAGAAAGCTTAGGGGGAAAGGACTTGGTCAAGGAGAGCTTCTCGGCCAGGCACGGTGGCTCACACTTGTAATCCCCAGCATTTTGGGAGGCCGAGGCAGGCAGATCACCTAAGGTCAGGAGTTTGAGACCTGCTTGACCAACATGGCGAAACCCCATCTCTACTAAAAATACAAAAATTAGCCGGGCATGGTGGCATCCATCTGTAATCCCAGCTACTCAGGAGGCTGAGGCAGGAGAATCACTTGAACCCAGGAGGCAGAGGTTGCAGTGAGCTGAGATCACCCCACTGTACTCCAACCTGGGCAACAGAGTGAGACTCTATCTCAAAAAAAAAAAAAAAAAGATTGCTTCTTGGAGAAGGGAACTCATGGATGGATGCAGAGGAAGGGGCCAGAGCTCTATGGAATGAGGGTATCCCAGGCAGGGATGTCGCAGCTGGGACAGTCTCCATGCAGTATTCTGGGCAGTATGAGGGTGTGCAGGGGACCCAAGAGGTCACCTCTGGAGGAATGAAGTAGCCAGAAATTCCCTAGAGTGATGAGGTGGGCAGGGGTGGCATGCAATGAGTCTGCTGAGAATTTGGAACTTGATATCAAGACACCCAGAAGCCTCAGTTGGATATTTAGACATGCCTGGGGCAGATAACTGAATGTCCAAGGACGAACAGCCCATCAATCCAGCATCTGATCCATTTTCACTGTCTTCAAGGCAGGTGGTGGGTCTTTGCATGGTGAGATGTAAAGTGGATTGAGGGGTGAGGCCAGTGGTGTCACCTTGGGAGGAAGAAATTCTTGCCCACTAGTCCATCTGGGTAGGCTTCTTGAAAGAGCAGCAATTTTGGAACAATGTGACAGGTGCGACAGAGGGTTTGGTTATAGGAAACGGTTATTGAGCATGTGCTCTGGGCTGGTGGAGCTCTAGAAAATAAGGGTGAAGAGTGGTGACCCCTACCCTGATCATGCCATTGCACTCCAGCCTGGGCAACAAGAGCGAAACTCTGTCTCAAAAAAAAAAAAAAAAAAAAACCATATAATGTTTTTCAGGTTCATTTGTGTTGTAGCAAGCATCAGTATTTCCTTCCCTTTTATGAACGAATAATATTTCACTGTGTGGCTATAGCACAATTTGTTTATCCATTTATGTATTGATGGACATTTAAATCGTTTCTACATTTTGGCTATTGTGAATAATGTTGCTACGAACATGTGTGTACAAGTTACTGTTTGAACACCTGATTTTGATTCTAGGAGTGGGATTGTGGGATCACATGTTAACTCTGTGTTTAACTTTTTAAGTAATAGCCCATACTTCCAACTGCATTACTTAAATTCATGTAGCAGTGGTAAGACAGGGGTAAAGATGATGTCTGAGAGTTCACACTGTTATTTTTCAATATTTACAATTTCTTTTCATCTCTTTTTCTTCAGGTTCTTAAAGTGGAGGAGAACAAGCTGAGACGGGCCATCATCCAGTAAACTGCCCCCACAGACTGAATAAACTCCTTTGTACAGTAAGTCCCACCAGGCCAGGGATCTTTGTCAGTTTCAATTCCTGACATATTTCAACTTTAGAACAGTGAATGGCATATGGTTGGCGGTCAGCACATGGCTGGTGCTCAATAAATATTTGTTGCATGAATAAATAAATACAATGAACTGCCTCAAGTGTGCTAAAATCTCAAGAAAACAGACATCCATCAAGTAGAACCAGAGGAGAATGGGCCAATTTTGTAGCCAGAAGTGCATGGTTAGACATGGTAAAGGACTTCCCAGAGCTATGGGGCCCTCAGCCCTTGGGGAAGCCTCAACTCCTATTCTTTTAACACCTGCCATGTGCAGGTAATTTTACATATGTTTATATGGAAGCTCTGAGAGCCTGGATGGCTGTGGATTCCACAGACAGGCAGCCTAGACAGTGAAACCTGAATCCACCCCCGGGCTGCTGGTCACGCAGGCCTTGCTCCCGCCGTGGGGACGGTGGTCCCTCCATCCCAAGGCCAATGCCCAGCCTTGAGAAGCCCTGGGGGTGAGGTCAGCCCAAGGGTACCCAAGAGGCCTTCATAAGAGCCGTGGAAAATACACGGTGCAGCCAGAGGAGGAAGGAAGGATGGCAGCAGAGCGTGCAAATTGGAGGCTGATATTGAATTGCAGCAAAATGAGCAGAGGATTAGATGCCCCACCTGGACCCACCCCAGAGAATACCAAGGCCTGGGCTGGCCCTTGTGAGAAGCCGGCAGGCCCAGTCCCAGGTGGAAGCCTGGCCCCTGGCCCAATGAGCAGGGACGATGAGGCAGGGTGGGTGATCCCAGGCAGGAAGACACCACTGGTTTGGCTGAGCCCCTCCTTCCGGGGCCCTCCACCCTCAGCCCAGGCATCCCACACTCATAGAGCTCCTCCTGGTTCTGGGGGCGGAGCAGGATCAGAGCCAAGCTGAGACCCTATCCCAAGTTTCTGCCTTCAGAGAGTGCAGGGGAGAGGGGAATAGGAACACATCCAAATGCCCAGGATTTCTGAGGGGGTTGGGGGAAGGGGAAGCTGCCTTGACTGAGTAAGTCAGAGAAGGCTTCCTGGAGGAGGGTGAAGGGTGTGGGGCTGAGATACAGGAAGATCTGGGTTTGAATTATAGCTTGGCTGCTTCCTAGCTGTTTGATCTTGGACAAACCTTTCGTTCATTTTACATTTTTTGGAGTGTCTACTCCATGCCAGTCATGTGTGAAATGTTGGGACAACAAAGGCGAATTCGATCTGGCTCTCGTCCTCGGAGCTTCAGCAAATCATCTGGGGTGGCGTGACCCGTGCTACGATGGAGGTGAAATACGGGGCTGTAGGGCGGGGCCACGGGACATGGTGGGCAGCTTAACCTCCTTAAGCCTCCCTATCCCTAATTCACGTGATGGGGTTTGTAACCACTTCTCACATCGTTGAGAAAAAAAGGTGAGCCTGACTCAGAGCTGTGGCAAAGGAAGGGCAGGGCAAGCTTTAAGGAGAGGCACAGGGCTGTCAGAGGCTGAGGCTAGGGAGGGGCAGGAGGGGGTGTGAGGCAGGGTGGGAGAGAGCACGGCCCTGTGCAGATGCTGAGCCAGGTCCTGCAGGTCACCCAGTCACTTGAGTCCCTGAATGCTGGAGGCAGGCACTGGAGAGCCAGGGCGGTTCAGCCGCAGCTCCTCCGAGCAGGGAGTCAAACAGGTTTGGGTGACCCTTGTGAGCAATGTCCCGGGGCATCACTAATTTCCACCCCCTTCTCTGGTAATGACCCCAGTGCAGCCTGGCCCTGGCAGTCACAGCTCCTCCCTCTCCCTATAGGGCTGAAACAGACATTGGCTCTCCAGGACCAGCTGGTAAGAGCTTCTCCACTGCCCCCCAGCCCTGAGAGAAGGAGTCCCACAGTGTGTATGGAAGCCCAGGGAGCTGGGAGGCTACAGAGGCACCATTGGCTCTGGGGCCTGCAGCCCAGACAGCCCCGTCCAGAGGTAATGGGGGAGGAAGCCAGGGACTGGGAGGAATTCAGAGGTCAGAGGAGGAGCAGTATCAGGAGATATGCCCTCCTGCAACTCCTCCTCCCAGCTGCTCTCCCCTCCTGCTAGTGCCCACAATGGCTCCCAGCTGCCTCCTATAAGGAAGCTTTATTAGCCTGCAGCTCCTCCACACAGCAGAGCTGACAGGACCCCCATTAGTCAGCGTATTCAACCCTTTCCCTGGTGCACAAACCCTTGCCAAGCTTTTCTGGCATTTTGCTCAGCCTGCTTGGACCCTCCAAGCAGGTAGGAATTCACTATTTCACAAAGCAGTGTTATTAGAAAGGTTTCCCTGACTCTAGCCCCCCACATCTAATCTTTGTCAAATGTGGGCAGACTTGTTCCTGGCCCCTTATCCCACTAATTCACACACGCACAAGCTCCCTCTCTCCATCCAAGCTCCAAGAATCAACCTCTCCCCTGAACCAGGTCCCTGAGGACCACCACGTGGCTGCAACACAGCAGGTGTGGGGCAGGGCGCAAGTGGGCTTATGGGGGTATAACGGCTGGCAGTTTGCTCATTGATTCACTCGACAAACATATACTGAGCACCTCTAAAGGGCCAGGACCTGTGCTAGGCACTGCGGTGCCATAGTGAGCAAATCCAGAAATGGACCCTGCCCTCTAGGAGTTCACAGTCCAGAGGAGAAGCCCGACGCTGAACAGAGGGTCACATCTGTGAGCAACACAAAAGGCAAACCCTGGGCAGACGCTCCCGGGACTGTGTGTTACGGGCTACAGGAAGCCTCTCCCAATGGAAAAGCAAGTTTTCAGCCAGAACCTCCACCAGTGTCTTTCAAACTGTGAGTGGCAACCCATTCGTGGGTCTTAAAATCAGTTTAGTAGTTGTGACCTGAATTACTTGTTAGTGAAATAGAGAGGAATTTACAACATCACATTTAAGAAATACTGTTTTGTGAAATGTTAGTTTCAGTTATCTAACTATCTGTCTGAGAGATCATGTTTATTAGTTAGGATATTAAATGTATTTCTCACTAAAGGTCTCAATCACAAAGGTCTGAAAGCCACTGGCCTAGAGTTTGAGGAAGAGTTAGCCATGAGAAATGGTGGTGACATGGGTTCCAAAGAGAAGAAACAATAGGTATCAGGCTCAGAGATGAAAGGGCTAGAAGGAGGACATGCCAAGTTCAAGGTCTGGCCTTGTCTCGAGGGCAATGGGTAGCCATGGGAGGTTAGCAAGATCCCATCTTCTTCATCCCTGGGTCTCACCCCATGGGCAGGAGGGAAATGGCAGGAAGCTGTCTTTGTGTCTCCCCAGGAGCCTGGACCTGTGACCTTCCCTGCCTCCACCTGGGCCTCAACCGTCACCACCACCTGGGCTTCGAGGTAGGGTTTGGAGGAGGAAGTCAGCCTATTGTCAAGAGAAGGCTTGAATTTCTATATTCCTAGCTTGTTTCTGTCACGTACTAGCCTTGTGATGATGGGCAACTTGTCTAATCTCTTTGTTCCTCAGTTTCCTCCTGTGTAAAATAGGTCTCATAGAACTGATTCCCAAAAGTCCTTGTGAAGATTTAGTTTGTAACCCAGAAGTCTGCAGACCTCCAGTGAAAGAATATGTTTTTAGTATTAGTATGTATGTCCCAAACATCGCTTGGAATATGCTTATACTAACAAAATCATTTGTTTTTTATCTGAAATTCAAATTTACCTGGATGTCCTGTATTTTATCTGGAAACCCTACACAGAAATCAAACGGCTCACGCTGTGTCTCAGAGCTGCAAGGATCCAATGCCCTGCCTCCTTCGGTGGCTGTCTGAGGCCCCAGCCACGACTCCCACCCTCCTCTCCTGCCAGCCGCAGCCAGGGGCTGCTCTCTTCACTCCGTCCTGCTTTGCCCCGACTGTGGATCTACCCGCTCCCTTCTCCCTCAGTCCCCAAAGCACCAGACTCACAGGCCTGCTGTGTGACCCACTTTTACCGACCCTTCAGGGAGAGTAGAGGGCATTTGTGACTCAGCTCAGAGCAGGAAACACACCTCATGTCAACTGTCAGACAGTGCTGCTCCGAATTCCATCACAGTGCTCCAGCAGGGGGCGTCCTCACCGGCCATGGCCACAGCCACGGGTCAACCAGGCCCAGCTCCTAGACACCCTCCTTCCACCTCCTCTTTTCCACCGCCCCCCGTCTCCTCTTTCAAGCCACCAGCAAACAACACCCTAATCCGTGTCTTTATTATTCAAAGAACTTAAGCACTCTTTCCCACCGCGTTCCCATCTTGATTATTTCAGGGAGTGAGTTAGGGATTCACCTTTACAATCAAAAAATTTCTCTCAAAGCCAGGTTACTGGAGTTCTAATTCTGCCTTCCCACTTACTAGCTGTGAAATCTCAGGAAAGTTACTTGACTTCTCTCTGCCTCCTTTTCCTCATCTTTAAAAAACAGGATGACAATATTTAGCTCCTAAGATGGTTGTGAGGGTTTAAGTGAGCTGATATATCCAAGAATGTCTAGAACAGTGCATGGCAGAATGGGCATTGCATATGGGTTTAATCTTGTAACTGCCATGTTTCGCCAATTCTGAGGTGTATCTCGTTTCTCATCATAAGAGCTCTTCTGCTCGTGTGGCAGCTGGGAGTGGCCGTCATTGCCTGCGCATACCTAAACTTGGTCAGGTGAGTTCCGCGCTTTCAGCTTAATTGCTGTTTAAAATGTCTTCAAAAAGGTTACACTGTGGTTTAGCATTTAAACACAGTTATTGTGTATGCAGAAAGGCGGGCAAACAGAAGAGTGTAGCAAGAATTTGATATTAGTGAAGCAGTTATCATTGAAGAATGACCACAATTTCATATTTTCTTGCAAAACAGCAGCCAAGTGTTTTATGAGACCTAAGAAAGGAAGAGCCTCGTAAGTAAATGGAACTGTTGTGTTGTTTTATTACCGAGAAAAGGGCAAAATGATTGCTAGTCACACATGAAGCAAGAAAATACCGGCAATAAAGCTTGCAGAATGAGTAGCTGAGGCTTGAAAATAAATGCTGGAAACAATAGTGGACAATCTTTTAAAGAATGGCACATTGCCAATGCTCCTGATGGCACAGAAGGTGATACCATGCAGAAAATCAAGGACTCTGAGTCAAAGACGGTTTCAGGAAAATTGGACTCTGAATGTGAAGAAATTTGGAAATTATTTTAGCCAATTTGTTTTACCTATAATTTCCTTTTATGCATGCAAAAGAGCAATTTTGACTTTAAAGACTGATATCTAAATAAATCTAAAATATCTTTTTTTTTTTTTTTTGTGATACAGTATCTCGCCCTTTTGCCCAGGCTGGAGTGCAGTGGCATAATCTCAGCTCACTGCAATTTCTGCCTCCCAGGCTCAAGCAATCGTCCCACCTCAGCCGGGACTACAGGTGCACACCACCATGTCTAGCTAACGTTTTGTGAGTACTTCTTGTAAAGACAGGGTTTCACCATGTTGCCAGGCTGGTCTCAAACTCCTGGGCTCAAGTGATCTGCCCACCTTGGCCTTCCAAAGTGCTGGGATTACAGGCATGAGCCACCAAGCCCAGCCTATAAAATATGCATAACATAAAATTTACCATCTTAACCTTTTTTTTTGACACTAATTTTCACTCTTGTTGCCCAGGCTGGAGTGCAATGGCACGATCTCGGATCACTACAACCCCTGCCTCCTGGGTTCAAGTGATTCTTCTGCCTCAGCCTCCTGAGTAGCTGGGATTACAGGCATGTGCCACCACACCCGGCTAATTTTGTATTTATAGTAGAGATGGGGTTTCTCCATGTTAGTCAGGCTGGTCTCAAACTTCGGACCTCAGGTGATCTGCCCACCTCAGCCTCCCAAAGTGCTGGGATTATAGGCATGAGCCACTGCGCCTGGCCCTCATCTTAACCATTTTTAAGTGCACAGTTCAGTGGCATTAAGCACATTCACATTGCTGTGAATTCATCAGCAATTTTTGTCATGTTCTAATTAATAGTGCATGATAGATGAATAGATTTCCTAAGACACAGCATAGTGACCATTTTAGAAAAAATGCAGCCATCCCTTCAGGGGAGCAGAGCTGCCAGCCAGAAGCACAGCCAAGCCCCACCAGCTTTGATGGGAACACCTTCTTCTTCCCTGGCATGAAGGGCAAATGCAAACACAGGCACGAGCCGGGTCATCGTTGGCCCCTTCCTCTCCTCGCAGACTAGGGGCCAGATTAGAATGTGAGTCCTGACTACTATTGTAAGCTGTGCGGCAGGTCACACTCTCTCTGGAATTCACGTTCTTATCACGGCAACTGAAATCCATGGGCAAGATGATCTCCGAGATCCCATCAGGTTCTAAATGTATGATTGTGTGGCTGAACAACCACACAACACACACACCACAACCATATGCAAATTCGGGTTGGGGCTTTGTGGGTTCCAAGGAGAAGCTGTCATACCTATCCTGGTGTATTGGGAAGCAAGAGATTTTCACCTGACTGGGTTAGCGGCGGTTCTTCCCAGAATCAAGGGTCAGTGGGCCACTCCTCAAGATCGTGAATACCTTGACAAAAGAAGGAGAGACCAGAAAGGATGTGCGGCCCATCCCAGAGCACACAGCAACTAAATGGTTGGGTGTGGATTTAGAAGCCACTGTCACAGCTTCAGTTCACATGAGGCCCAAAGAGAAGGTTTTCCAGGGACCCTGAGACTCAGTCCTGAACTTGGCCAGTTGGGGTGGACAGTATGTCCGAAGGTCAGGAGAAGTGATACATGAAGCCACAAAAGAAAGGAGTAGACCAGGCGCGGTGGCTCATGCCTGTAATCCCAGCACTTTGGGAGGTCGAGGCAGGTGGATCCCAAGGCCAGGAGTTGGAGACCAGCCTGGCCAATATGGTGAAACCCCATCTCTACTAAAAAAATATAAAACTTAGCCGGGCATGGTGGCGTGTGCCTGTAATCCCAGCTACTCAGGAGGCTGAGGCAAGAGAATTGCTTGAAACTGGGAGATGGAGGTTGTAGCGGCAGTGGGGAAGGCATATTCCCTGGGTGGGGGCAGAGGCACACCCAAGCCAGACCCCTCTGAGTCCTTGTCTCTTCCCATGTGCAGAGTCTGGAGGTGGGTCCCAGATGCCCTTTATATGACAGGGATAGGGGTCCCCCTCTCCCTTGATCTTCTCCTAGAGGACCCAGAATGCCTGAAGTTGGGAGGGATGGCTGAGGGAAGAGTGCTAGGGTGCCAGGCGTCTATGTGTCAGGCCAGGCGTTAGGCACTGGAAATACACTGGAGAACAAACCCCACAGGAATCCCTGCTCTTTTGGAGCATCCCTTCTGTATGGGTAATTTTTATTCTTTCTTCCTCCCCTTCCTCTTCCCCTTTCTCCTCCTCCTCCTTCACAATAGCAGGAGTCACGAGTCCCTATATATGTGTATGATACATTCTCAGTTGCAAAATACTTTCCCGTTCATTATCTTACTGCATTCTCAAAACAACTTTATGGGGTAGGCATCTACACTCCCATTGTCCAGACAAGGAAACTGAGGCACAGAGTGTGGCTCGGTAGTGTGGGGTGTGGCAGAAAGCTCCAGACCAGGCTCAGTCCCAGCTCAGCCACTAACCTGCTGGAGCACCCTAGATGAGTCACTCCCCTCCCTGGGCCTACACTCACCCCACATCCCCATGATACAACATAAAGTGGTCCACTCCAGTCTCCAATCTCTCCCAGATTCTGTTGCTGGGACTGTGACTTGCCCAGGGACCTGCTGGACAGGAGCTAGGGCAGGTTGCAGAAGCCCATCCTTCTGCCCCCACTCTGAGCCCAACCCTGCTGTGAATCCGCAGGAGGGGGAGCGAGGCTGGAGGGATTAGGGAAGGGCCAGTGAGTGGGGCTGGGGAAACTTCTAGAGTTGAACACCTCCAGGACCCCAGTGGCCAGAGTGGCATTGATAGCAGGAGGCAGCACTGCCCACGTGCTGGGCTGAGTGGGCACCAAGGCCAGAGAGCTGCTTATCAGCCATCATAGCCGTCCCGAGCCTGCACAGCTCACTGCCCCACAGAAATGTCTTTCTCCTGTGGCCAGAGTGGCCCTGAGCTCCTCGGGGTTCCTAGGACCTGTCACAGCTTCTGGGACCCCAACACGTGAGTGTGCAAAGACCTGTTCTCCTCAAAGTGTAAATAATACTGTAAGGAAGGGCTGATATTCATTGACCACCTACCGTGGACCAGCCACTGCTCTGAGCACTTGACATACATTGTTTCATTCAATCCAAACCCCAATCCACTAGGTCAGTTTTATTCTCCCCATTTTACAGAGAAAGACAAGAAAGGTTAAGTCACATAGATGGAAAAGGCTGATGTCAGAATGGACACCCTCAGCTTCCTCAGCTGCCCCCAGGTTGACTCCATCACCGAGGGCCAGGGTCCCAGTGCCCCCAGGCTCTAGGAGCTGCTATTTGGCTGGGGCTCCCAGGAGAAGGTGAAGCTTAATGATTTATGGGTGATTAGCTGCAAGAATGCGAACACAGAAGACACAAACCTTTATGGCCTGGAAATTTGTCACAAGCCAACCAGTTGTTTTCCATCCCTGTGAAGCAGGAGTAACTGGAGGTCTGACAGAAGAACTTCCCAGTTACCAGAAGGAGCAGCACTCATGTACTCTCTTAGTTTTGTGTGAGGTATTGCCCCTGCCTTGGTCAACAGTTTGAGTCAGAGAGAGGGGCACTGGGCACAATCCCCACCAGAGGTTCCCATTCACAAGACCCCGTGGGGGCTGGGAGAGGCCCTGGGGCAGCAGCCCTGGGGTAACCAAGGGAACAAACACGGAAAACCAGGGACGTCAGTCCTTATCTGGAGTTCATTAAATGGGGAACATTAGTCAGCTGTGAAGGCTAAGATAGGGTGATAGGCACGTGGGTGGGCTGGGATGGGGCATTGGGGCAGAGGCCGCCATGAAGAAGAGGTATTGGCCTCAACGACTCCACCTCCCCACCACGTGCCCAGATCTGGGATAGAAGTACCCTATAAATGCCCACAACCCAGCCTCCCCAGAGGCCTTGAGAAAGAGAGCGGTAGAGAGCGAAAGAGAGTGCCCAGAGCCTCCTGGCCCTGAGACGGCCGGGCCAGCCACGCAGGACTCCGCAGCATGTGGGAGCTCCGCTCCATAGCCTTCTCCAGGGCCGTGTTCGCAGAGTTCCTGGCCACACTCCTCTTCGTCTTCTTTGGCCTCGGCTCGGCCCTCAACTGGCCACAGGCCCTGCCCTCTGTGCTACAGATCGCCATGGCATTTGGCTTGGGTATTGGCACCCTGGTACAGGCTCTGGGCCATATAAGCGGGGCCCACATCAACCCAGCCGTGACTGTGGCCTGCCTGGTGGGCTGCCATGTCTCCTTTCTCCGAGCCACCTTCTACGTGGCTGCCCAGCTGCTGGGGGCTGTGGCCGGAGCCGCTCTGCTCCATGAGATCACGCCAGCAGACATCCGCGGGGACCTGGCTGTCAATGCTGTGAGTAGCCACAACTTTGCCATCCACAAGGGGCAGATCCTGGGGAATCCCTTGTAAGGGATGAGATGGGAGGGATGGGCTCTGGGTGAGGTGGGGAGAGAGATGGAGACAGAGGCAGAGAGACAGAGAGAGACAGAGCCTGGAGTCAGGAACATAGCCACCATAGGAGGGTCAGGATGAAAGGAGCAATGATACCAGAGCAAAGGCAGGATGCAGACAGACTGCAGGCCTCTTCCACCCTGACCGTCGTGCAGGAAGAGCCTCATCTGGGTTTCTGTTGGACTCAATGCCTACATTACAGTAAGGAGCAGGATGTACCTCAGCAGGGGTTAGTGTCCCAAGCGGACATGCTTTCTAAGCTGCGGGGAGCCTTGGAGTGCTCATGACAGGGTCCTCAAGAGAGAAGAGGGGCCCAGCCTTTCTTCTGCTTTGAGAGTTTGCAGGCCCCATGGCAGGTGCTCCTTACAGGCCAGGCTCAGACACACCACAGCCCTACAAGCAGCAATGGGCATACTTCCTTCTCCAAACCCTGAGGAGGTCCCCGGAGCCCATAAGCTGGCTGTTGATTACGTGATACAGGTGCTAACTGGGCCCCGTGGGCCCTTCGGGAGCTGAGGGTGGTGCCACAGTCCCTTCCCCCGTGTCCCACCCCCTTTCCCTCTCAGGTCTGTGTGGGCCCTGTGAATCCAAGAGACATGAGTGTGGAGGAACGACCTGTGCTCCCAACAGACCAATTCTCACTCTGTACCCCCATCCTAAGCCAGGACAGCAAGTGCCTCTTTTGTGCCTCAGTCTCCAGTATTTCCTGGCCTCTTCCATCCCTGGGCCACTGGACAAGAGTCCTGATGTCTCTGACAAGTCCTGCACAATCTCTGTGGCCACTCGCGTCTCTGCACAGGTAGCCCTTCCTCATTTGTGGGACAGGGGTATCCCAATTAGGGAACTTCTCTGTTTTGTTTTGTTTTTGAGATGGAGTCTCATTCTGTTGCCCAGGCTGGAGTGCAGTGGTACAATCTCAGCTCACTGCAACCTCCATCTCAAGTCATTCTCTTGCCTCAGCCTCCCAAGTAGCTGGGATTACAAGCATGTGCCACCATGCCCAGCTAATTGTTGTATTTTTAGTAGAGACAAGGGTTCACCATGTTGGTAAGGCTGGTTTCGAACTCCTAACCTCAAGTGATCCACCCGTCTCTACGTCCCAAAGTGCTAGGATTATAGGTATGAGCCACCACACCCAGCCTCTGTTCTTTAAAGAGGAAAATGTGACAAGGTTGGGGGCCAGGGGCCAAGGAAAGGCTAGGTGGGCAAGCAGAGGAGTGGGCTCATTTCCTCTGAGAACAAAATTAGTTCAGTTTACAGCAAGAAGAGATCCAGTTAGACTGAAAAAGGAACTTCCTGAGAGCATGACCAGGAAGTTCTTCTGTAATAGCAGGGCACTGGCAGTGAGAGGCCATGGGAAACGCAGTCCTCCTCCTCCATCATTTCACAACTGACTGGGGCCCTCAGAAGAGAAAGGTCTGGGAGAACTCCTCCATGCCACTTCTCAGCATTTACCACCTTGAGGACCTGGGGAGAACCCTGCCTGGATATAATGGGGCAGTGGTGGGACCAACTTGCCCTGAGGCTAAAGAGAGCCAGATGATGCTCAAGACCATCCCACATGTCCTGTGAGGATACTGAGAGCCAGCCTGGCCACCAGGAAGTTAATCATTGACATGCACCTGCCCTATGCCAGGCCAGCTATCATCTCATCATTGGTACAATGCTATAAGAGAATTTCTGTGGTCCCCCCCCCATTGTGAATGGCAAATTGAGGCTCAATAGTCAATTGATCCAAGTCACAGAACCAATAAGTCATTTCCGGTCCTCCCACCGTCCTCCAGAATCCATTTTGTTATCCCATTTCGCGGAAGGAGAAACTGAGGCCAAGTTAAATAGTCTCATGGCAAGTCAGAGGCCTCTAAAGTGTCTGCTTCCAAAGCTCTTTTCACTGTCCTCTAGAGACTCTGCATTGGACAACAACAGAAGGGATTGAGGTTAGACCCTAGAGAGACCCAAGGGTTCTGACCTGATGTCTCGGACCCAGGGGTGGGGGTTCAGGGCCTGGAGGAAGAGGGTGGGAGCTGAGAGCTGTCACTGTTCCACTCAGTGTAGTGCCCAGTCCCAGAAGGCAGGGCGTAGGGCACAGGGTGACAAAACCCAAGGAGAAATCCAGTGCTGGGTGTGGCCCAGTTATGAAATCACCTCTTTACTCAGCCCCGAGTTCTCTCCTTACCCAAGGCAGGGTCTGCTGAGACCATGGGCAACCTACATGGGTGTGGAGGCGTTGTCTGACACGGCTCCGGGGCCCTCACCCCAACCTCCATAAGATGTGCAGGGAGCAAACCAACAGGGCAAAGCTGAGACCTGAAAGGCAGTGGAGAATAGACAAGGGTTAGGGGAAAAGGTGTATGGTGGACTCATAGCAGAAAGGGGCACACTAGGACCATCCCCCAGACCCAAGTCCCTAGACCCTGTCCCTGGGAGCCATTTGACCTCAGGAAGAAAGACCACGGGCCTCTCATTGCACCAGGGTCTGATGTTCTAGAGAGAGGAGGAGGTCTTCCTGCTAACCAGTCCAAAGCTTCCTGAGGCAGCTGAAACCTCTTCCCTTCTTGTTCTTCAGGAAACAGAAATTCTGGATCTCAGCATCCTTTTCCTCTCACACTGCAGGCTCCCAACCTCACCCCCCCAATCTAATGGGCTACAGAGTCGGTTTTCCTACCTCTGGCAGGGAAACCACAGGCATCCTGGGGGATCATGGGCTGCCTTTGGGCCAGGGCCCAAGAAGAAGCGATCAGTTGTTCCAGTTAAGGTGTCCGGCAAGCCCAGGTGTTCTGGTTCCCAGCCCAGAGCCCCCCTGGTGCCTTGACTGCAGGTGGACAGGAAGATGGAGCCAGAGAAGAGAGTGTGCTCAGTGTTGCCCTACCTGCCTCTTTGTCCCCAGCTCAGCAACAGCACGACAGCTGGCCAGGCGGTGACTGTGGAGCTCTTCCTGACGCTGCAGCTGGTGCTCTGCATCTTTGCCTCCACCGATGAGCGCCGTGGAGAGAACCTGGGCACCCCTGCTCTCTCCATAGGCTTCTCCGTGGCCCTGGGCCACCTCCTGGGGGTAGGTCATGACCATAGGTCCCAGCCTCCCTGGAGGAACAGACACACAGACCATTCCAGAGACAGATACAGAGACCCCAAGAGGGACACATACACAGAACTCTCAAGAGGAACAGACACCCCAGAGGTTTGACTCCCAGATACCCCAGAGGGACAGATATCACTCCAGCCCCAAAAGAATACAGAGCTCTTTAAATAAAACGTGAAGTTAATTGTCCATCACGTGGGTTCCCTTTAGGCTGAGGTCAAGCACTGCAGTACGGGACAAGGACCTTCTGACCTGTCCTCACCTGCCTTCTCTCTGTGATGCCCTCCTCCCACTGCAGATCCACTACACCGGCTGCTCTATGAATCCCGCCCGCTCCCTGGCTCCAGCTGTCGTCACTGGCAAATTTGATGACCACTGGGTAATGGCTGAAACCCACTGCCCTCCCCTTCCCTAAAAACCCATTTTAAAGGGAGAACAAGAGCTGGAATAGCACGGGATGGGGGCTCAGCAGCGGTACCTCAAACCCTCCACACTCCTCCTGGTCCTGGGGAGCCTTGGGTTCCACCCCTCAGATCTGATGCCAAAGACTCAGTTTCCACAACAGTGAATGAGGATGACAACAGCTTACCTCACTGGCTTCTTGGGAACAGTAAGTGAGGCTACCGGTGTAACCCAGATAATGCAGTGTCTGGCACTTAGAACTCTACAAGTGATAGTATTTAGCACTTATCTGGTGCTTAGTATGTGGTGAGCCTTGTTCTGAGTGCTTTGCAAACATTAACTCATTCAATTTTCACAACCACCCTAGGAGATAGGCATTCTTATAGTGAAAGGCACAGAGACGGTAAGTAACTTGTTGAAGTGCACACAGCATCTAAGTGGTGGAATCAGGATTCACACACAGGCAGTGGCTTCAAAATTCGCACCCTTAACCTCGCACTGACAAGGCTTCCCCAGCAGCTGGCGTTGTCGTCGCTAATTACATAAATAAGCATTTCACTAGATTAATGGCGGGGAGGAGGGGTGCGGCCGCAGAGTGTGCCACCGGGGCCTGCGGGCTCCGCGTGCCGGTGTAGGCTCGGGTGCCAAGCCACTCTCTCCGCTCGCCCCCAGGTCTTCTGGATCGGACCCCTGGTGGGCGCCATCCTGGGCTCCCTCCTCTACAACTACGTGCTGTTCCCGCCAGCCAAGAGCCTGTCGGAGCGCCTAGCAGTGCTGAAGGGCCTGGAGCCGGACACGGACTGGGAGGAGCGCGAGGTGCGGCGGCGGCAGTCGGTGGAGCTGCACTCGCCGCAGAGCCTCCCACGGGGCACCAAGGCCTGAGGGCCGTCAGCGGCCTCTCCGGCCCCGATGGACGCTTGTGAGGCCCGAGGCTGAAGGGCCCACCCCGTCCCTCCTCTCCCCGAGGTCTGAAGTTGGCCCCCCAGCGCAGAGTAGCTGCTTCCTGTACGTGCGCGCCGAGGCCAGTGCTGTGAGCAGGCGTAGAGGAGGCTGCGGGAGGGAGCCCTGAGCCTGGCAGGTCCCCTGCCCTGAGGCTGTGAGCAGCCAGTAGTGGATCCTCCAGCCTTTTGCAGGGAACTGGGAACTTGGGGGACTGAGCTGGGGAGGGAGGCAGGTGGGTGGTAAAAGCGAAACTCTTGAGAGCCTGCACCCAGGTACCGGGTGGGGAGTGTACAGACCCTGCCTTGGGGGTTCTGGAAAGAGTGCAACTGATTTTACTAGTGTGCAAGTGTGTTCATCCCCGAGTTCTCCTTTGTCCTCACGTGCAGGGTTGTGCATGCCCCTGAGTGTGAACAGGTTTGCCTACGTTGGTGCAAGTGTGCACGTCTGGGGACTTCTCACTTCCCCTCGCACCCCTTCCTCCCCAACCTGCAATAAACCCACTTCTGCAGTGGATGAGTGTGGGTGCCAGTCATCCTCAGGGGAAGGGAAGGAGGCCACTTTGAGAGGGCTGAAGGGAGGGCCTTGATTTCCAGCCGCAATCTGGCTCCTCCTGGAAAATGTCCCCCACCTGCAGCGCTGGGCCCCAAGGCTTGCCAAGACTCATTGCTGGAGGTAGAGAGGTGTCAACCAGAGAACAGCTCCCCTAGAAATGGCCTCTGGAAAAAGGAAATCTTTGGTCACCTGTGGTGAGGGAGAACCTCTCCAAAGAGTGTGCACGCCTTCACGTGTGTGTACGCTGTGTGTGCCCGGAACCCCCGTCTCCAGGGGTGCCCCAGATCCAGAGATTAGCCTCCCACTTCGGCAGAGAAAACAAAAGCCCTTTGTGGGACCCCGGCCTTTGTCTTGGGAGAGGTGGAGATTTGCAACTAGACACTTCTTGAAAGGAGACACTCGGTTTCGCAAGTTAGCCCTCTTGCCCAGCACACACCTATGGCTGGCTGGGCAAGGCACTCAGGCATGCAACCATGGGCACCAGGCAACACCCCTCCATCACCCATCTCATTCTCCCCAGTCCTCGGGCAGCAGCTCCTCCGCCCCAGGAACCTCTGTTCCTTCTCTCTCTGCCTCTCCACAGCCTGTGATTCCCTGCTTCTGGCTCCTACCACTGAATAGTCATTGTGGATAGAGCAGCCTGTTGCGCTCAGGACCAGGGAAGAGAAATGACTTCTCCAGGCAGAGGCAGATCTGAGTCTAGAACCCAGGCTTCTAAATTTCTAGGCCAGTACGACTGTTCTCAAATGAGATTAACCAGGATTAAGTGAGATGACGCATGTAAAGATGCTGTGTAAACTGTAATTCTTAATACCATTAACACGCATTACTAGAATCATTTTCATTATTTCTGCTTCCTGGGGGAAGGATGCAGAAGGAGTTTGATGCTCAACATCCCTTACCTCCTTTCACTGATGGCCAAAGCAAAGGAGAGTCCTGGGAGCCCGCAAGATCCAGGCAGAAGGAGATGGGTTTGGGGCTGGCCCCATCCTGGTCCCGCCTCTTAACCTCTCCTTACCCTGCATGTGTGCCCTATCTTTTCTCCCACCTCCTTCCTCCCACCACTGAGCCCCATCCATTCTCTCCTTCCCTCTCCAGCCTGCTGTATAAGTAACATGTGGGTCATACCTTGAACTCCCCACCCTCATGCTCTCTGTGGCCTCCATGCCTTCAAGACTTCTGTCTGTATCTATCTCACACTGCACCAAGCACCCACTGTGCACCAGGCACTGAGTCTCTAGCCTCTTTCTCCCTTCTGCTTCCATCCAAGAAAGACAGTGTATAAGAACATCTCTGTAATTGTGTCCCCTCTGATCTATGCTCTTTACTGTCTTCCTTGACCAAAGCTCTCTTTGAGGTCCAAAAAAGGCTGCCCCAGGCCATAGGTGCTATGGAGAGGACTCTCCCAAACCCCCAACAGCTAGTGACAGCCACTTGGCCTCACTACCAGAAGATGGGGGGAGTCAGAAACCAAAGTGACCTCCACAGCTGTCCTCCTGGCACCTGAGTATCCTTGCTCTAGAGGTTCAAAGGCAGCAAGGCAGTGAGCTATGAGCCCATCATGGATGTGTCTCAGGCACCTCGTCCCCACCCCACCTACCCCAACAAACTCCTCTAGAAGAAGCCAAGAATTTATCTCTATGTCTGTTTCACTTCTTGGATTGCATCTCCCCCAAAACTAAATATGAAATCCCTACCACTTCCAGCCTCTATTGCCCATTGGGGTCAGAGGTCAAAAAAGGATTCCAAGTGATGGAACTCCAGGGGTGAAGGGAAATTGGCAATTCCTGGCATTTCTTGTGTACCAGCTGCTGTGCTGAGTGCCTTGCATGCAAGGGTTCATCTAATCTTCCTCAAACTTTAGATAGGTTAGGGAAGGACAAAGGTCCCCAGCCATAAAGGGTTTTGCTATTTCCAAAGCTTCCCCTTATCGTCCCCTGTGATTATCTCCCAACCCTATGACAAAGGTAGAGCAAATATTGTTCTTCCCATTTTACAGGTTCAGAAACCAAGGCTAAGAGACTGGTCTAAAGTCTCACAGGTAGTATATAGTGGAGCCAAGACTTGAACTCAGAGCTTTTTATGCAAAATCCCATGATTTTTCCACTGAGGCAAATCCTAGGCTCCTCCTGGGAGGCCCTTGCAGAAGCCAGAACACATGGCTGGACCTTTCCAGGCCAACCCACTGTCTTGCAGTGAACAGAGAGCCTTGGCGAGGGCAGCAGGGTAGACAGGACAAAGAACGTGGGGCTGGTTTCTGCCCTTGAAGAGCACTGGTTAGTCAGAGAACAGAGATCACTCACACCAAACCATACAGGCAGGGCAGCGTGGAGACAGGTGGACAGACCTCCAGGTCCCCAAGCTGGGGACAGAGAAGGTTGTGAGCTGTCCCATACTCCCACTTTGTGCCAAACGACTTTGCACCTGCAAATGGTGCTTCAATGTTGTTTTGTATCTTTAAGCTGTGATGTTGTATATATACAATGCCTCCCAGCTAGACTGTAAGCCCTCTGGGGACAGGGCTGCTTTCAGGTCTTAGATGGCATTCACCTATCTACCTTCCTTCAACTGCTCTGCATATAATAAGCACTCAATAAATGCTCATTTGCCAATAAGTAGTGTTCTTCCACAACGTGGCAGTGGTCAATACAAATACAGTCCAAGGTACCAGAAGACAGGCGGAACTGCCTACCATTTCTACCCCAGCCCTCAACTTCTCCCAGGGAACTCAGAGGTCCCCATATCAGGAGAAGAGGGGAAGGGCTCTCCCCGAGACATTCAAATTCCCCCTGCCACAAATGGGGAGATCCATCTCTCAACTAAGAAAGGTCCCGGGCATTCCTCTGGAGGTGGCAGGGCAGGGCCTGAGTGCTTGAGCAAAGATAATTCCAAGCCATAATAGGAGTTTATTGTGATGACTTAGGGACAGAGGGATTCTAGTGGTTAGAGAGATGGAGGGGCCTCAGACGCAGGCCTGGGAAACAGAATCAGCTGCCCAATGTGAGTAACCTTGACAGATGAAGTCTCCTTCTTTGGCCTCACCAGGCCCACTTCTGGTGACCAAGTCTGTGTGGCAACCTGTAGTTCCTATCTCAGGTCACTGTGTGACCCTAGGCAAGTGACCTCTGAGTCTGGGTTTCTTCGTGGGTAGCTTGGAATGAAATCACACAGTGGAGGCCAATTATAACCTCTAACTTTGTAGATCATATTCTGAATCTCTAAAATGTCAAGAACAAGGTCTTGGACTTTACAGTCCCTCATTAGCTCAAATCTTCAGGTTGGAGCTTCCCCTGGTAGCCTAGCCTCTTGTGAGCACTTGTGAGCACTTGAGAGATGATGAGAAAGCAAGTGGAAGGGTGCAAACTGGAGGCAAGTTCAGCAGCGAAGAAGCCTGGCCCCCAATGACCTCTGGGGTCATCAGGGTCCTTGTCCAGCCCAACCCCCAGACCCAGAAGAAAATCCTGCATACAACTGGCATGATTGGCTGGGGACAGAGCGCTGGGACCCATGGAAGAAAGGACAAACGGCCCTCTGGCCTTAAGAGGAGAGACTTGGGGGAGGAGCTGCTCCAGCAGGAAATGCCAGAACTGGGCAGGAACAATAGCGGGGTTTCTTTGGCCCTTGTTTTCTTTGGCATCTTAGCTGCCACGGAGCCCAGAGCCCACTCTTCCAAGTCCTTAGCATTCCTGCAGGCTCCTCCCCTCAGCCCTGCTTGACTGACAGGGGAGGCACCTGTTCTCTGCTCCCTCTGTACCCTGCCACTGGACTCTTCCCCCAAGCTTAGCCCCACACTAAACCCTCAAGGGGCTTTAAAAATTAACAGTCACAATGTAAGGAGACTTTACTGAGCCTTATTCTGTGCCAAGCACTGTGCTAAGGGCTTCTCTAACACACATGGGGATGGATCTCCTTTAATGCAGCTCCTCTCCCGGGATCCTAAGGGTCTTCCCCCTCCTCTAAGCCCTGGAGAGCCCTCCAGCCTCACTCCCACATGCCCGACCTGGAGTGGGTGGGAAGAGGGAGGGGGTGGTATGGAAGGAGGTAGCAGGTCACAGAGGGGCTATAAGCTCAGAGGGAAGGGAGATGGGAACTGGAAGAAAGTGTCACCCAGACCAGGGGTAGAAAAACTTGACTTTGGGGAAACTGAAAAAGACCACATGTAAGACAGAGACATGGAAAATGAGGTAGAAACAGACAGAAACAAAAAAAGGCACAGAAATTAAGAGGCAGAGGAAAGGTGAAAATAGCCAGGAGACAGAAACTGCAGGCTGAGATAAATGAAGAGAGACAAAGAGACAGAGACACTAAGACAGCAAAAGGCAGGAAGGAAAAACAGAAGATGAGAAGGTGTGAGAGAGACAGAGAGAGGGAGAGGTGGAAAACAGAGAGACTGAAATGAGAAAGAGACCTACGGAGAGAGACCGAGAGGAAGAGGCTGGCAGACGGAGAGGGACAGAGACTAAAGACAGAGACAAAAAGAGAAACAGGATTTCGCAAAGACTGGCAGAAACAGATTTCAAGTGGAGAGAGACCAAGACCAAGTGAGGGTTTGAAGGAGACTGAGGGGAGGTGGAGGAAGAGAAGGAGAGTCTTAGATCTAGGGTGAGGGGCTTCTAGCAGGAAGAGGGGAGACGCCAAGACCGCGCTTGGGAGGTCAGTGGTGCGCCTCTACCCTCCCTGCTCCCCCACTCCAACTCCCATAGTCTCAAGGCTTCGCGTCACACCCCCCTCCCGTCACGTCCACAAGGGGAACCCGGCCTGGGAGAGGGCGCCTCCAGGGGTCCATTGCCTAGTGCAGGTACTGCCCAGCTACCGGGCGTCGAGGATTGCAAAGCATGGGGGCAGGCTGGCACGGTGCCCACATTTCCCAAAACGCCAGCCTTCCAAGCCTAGAAGCTCGCCCGGCCCAGGCCGGGAGAGGCCCACGACGGCGGGCCGGACCGCCCTGCACGACCCAGCCCGGCCGCCCGCCCCCGCCGCTGGCGGTGAGGGAGGTGAGCGTCGCCGACCTGCGGGACGAGCATCACTCCGACCCAGCCGGTGGTGAGGCGGGTCAGGATGCTCTGGTCGCAGGAGGAAAAGGAGGAGCTGGACCAAAGCCCGAAGAGAAGAAAAGGGGAAGCCCGCGCGCGGAGCGCGGTAAAGGCCGGCGGAGCTAGACGCCCTGAGGTAGGAGCTAAGCGCCGGGACCGAGCCCCGTCTCCCAGGGAGTCCGGGGCGCACGGCACCGAGGAGAGCGCGGGAGCCAACCTGGGCGCATCATGCGCGGGGTCCGGGACGCGGGGCCCGTCTACACCGCCGCCTGGGTCACGTGGCCCGGACGGGCAGGCGGCTGCCCGGGCCGGGGGGCGGGGGTCGCGCCGAGGTTGCGCTGGGCGGCGGGGAGCGGCGGGACCGCGGCGGCCTGGAGCCTCCCAACCCGCGCGCAGCGCTGGCCCCTGAGCGTGGGAGCCGCCCCCTCCCCCCCCGCGCCGGCCCCGCGCCCGGCCCCCCGCCCCGTATATAGCGCGCCCCAGCAGGGCCCGCGCCAGGCCGCCAGCCTCGCAGTGGGCGCGGGACAGTGCGCGGCGCCACGCAGCCAGGCCCCCGCCCCCGCCGCCTGCACCTCCTCAGCCGCCTGCGACCCAGCGGGCGCCCCCCGCCGCGGCCGCCGCCGCCGGGCCCCCGCGGCCACCATGAAGAAGGAGGTGTGCTCCGTGGCCTTCCTCAAGGCCGTGTTCGCCGAGTTCTTGGCCACCCTCATCTTCGTCTTCTTCGGCCTGGGCTCGGCCCTCAAGTGGCCGTCGGCGCTGCCCACCATCCTGCAGATCGCGCTGGCCTTTGGCCTGGCCATAGGCACGCTGGCCCAGGCCCTGGGACCCGTGAGCGGCGGCCACATCAACCCTGCCATCACCCTGGCCCTCTTGGTGGGCAACCAGATCTCGTTGCTCCGGGCTTTCTTCTACGTGGCGGCCCAGCTGGTGGGCGCCATTGCCGGGGCCGGCATCCTCTACGGTGTGGCACCGCTCAATGCCCGGGGCAATCTGGCCATCAACGCGGTGAGTGCCCTGAGGGGTTGGGAGTCGAGACCCTGGGGTGGGCTCAGGACCAGGCCTCTTACCTCACCTGGAAAAAGGGGTGCCCTAGAGTGGTCCAGCCCACACCCTTCACCAGGAAGGCAAGAGCCTCCGGAGGCCAGGAAGGCAACTCTCCAGGCTGCCCACCTCCTCTGCCCCTCCCCACATGCTGGCCCACCCTGGTCTCTCTCCAATGTCTGCTGCCCCTCCTTTCCTGCCAGAAACTTCTGCCTCCTCCTGTCTCACCTTTGAGCCCCACCTTCCTCCTGGGCCCCTCACCTCTCCCATCTCCTCAGCGGAGCCGTTGAGTAGAACCACCGGAGAGAAGCGGGCTGTCAACCCGGCTTTGGGTGACCCTGGCCTGTCTGTGCTTCATTGTTCTCAGCCCCTCCATGGGGATGGTCGTGCCTGCCACAGCAGGTGTCAAGGGGCTCATATTTAGAAACCATAGATAAGAACCCCCTAACGTGGTGCCAGTGCAGAGCAGTCTCTGTTCAGAGTATTGGTTCCCGCTTTCCCCAACCTGTGCTCCTCCCTGCAACCCCGCATCCCTGCCTCCCTCCCACCTCCTGCAGCCCCAGAGTCAGCCCCCAACCCCATGCAAACTGGGTTCATTAATCAAACACAGAGAAGGATTTGCTCGGCCATTGTCAAGCCGTGAGTCAGCCGCACTGGAGAGACGGGTTTAAGGTTGGCACTGGCATGGGGCCAGACACGGGCAGGAGGCGGGGATGGGGTGTGAGGCAGGCAAACCGGGCAGCTGCCCACAGGATGGAGGGTAAATGCCAGCTTATGGGGGCTGGGGGTTGGGCAGAGCCATTGATAGGACCATGTCCAGGAAAAGCTCCCCTGACACTCTGCCCTTTGGCTACAGGCCTGAGCTTCAAGCCTGTGTAAATTGTGAAATGTAGTGTCTTTAACAAATGACTTCGCCGGGGTGATGTCCACGGGGCTTGGCTTCCAGGTGTCAAGCTGCTCTAAGTGTCCCTGAACGCCAAAAGCCCTGCTCCCAGAGCCCCTGGCTATACTGCCAGAAGGTGGCCAGGGTCCTAACACGCCATCCCCTTGCAGCTCAACAACAACACAACGCAGGGCCAGGCCATGGTGGTGGAGCTGATTCTGACCTTCCAGCTGGCACTCTGCATCTTCGCCTCCACTGACTCCCGTCGCACCAGCCCTGTGGGCTCCCCAGCCCTGTCCATTGGCCTGTCTGTCACCCTGGGCCACCTTGTCGGGGTGAGCAGTACTGACACTGGGCTGTGGTGAGGGTGGGGCAGGCACTCAAGGCAAATAATGGAGCCCCAGAGCGGAGCCCACTTCAGATTGATGAGTCCAGCAGAGTTTAAGGCCTGGATTTAGGGCTGCTGGACTCTGGCCCTCCTGGGCCCCAGAATTGATCCCCCCAGAACCTCTGGGCTGAGGAAAGATGGGAGTTAGTAGGAGGTGGGATGGGACAGGAATCAAACCCAACCTCAGAGCAGAGAAGAGAAGAGGGAATAATTAAGGGTCCATGGTTAACCGGGCAGCTGGGATCCTTGGAGGGAGGGGTTACCAGCCCAGCAATCAGGAGACCTGAGTTTGAGACCTGGCTGAGCCCCTGGACTGCAGTGTAACCTTGGGAGAGTCCAGGTTCTGTGGGAGTGGACTGGGATGTTGCCTTTCTCTCCACCACCCTGTCTCTATCCAGATCTACTTCACTGGCTGCTCCATGAACCCAGCACGTTCTTTTGGCCCTGCAGTGGTCATGAATCGGTTCAGCCCTGCTCACTGGGTGAGTCTGTCCTCTCCCCTGGCTCCCTGGAGAGGAGGGCCTGGAGACCCAGCAGTGGCAGCTCAGAGCTCACCAGATCTTCTGGATTCTGTGGGCCCAGAGCTTGGGGGTGGGCCAGGGAGCAGTGGCTGAGAGAGAAAGGGGATGGGATTCAGCCTTAGGGCCAGAGGTGGCTTTGTATGGCCTGAACCCCTGGGGACAGGGAGTGTAAGTATCTGTCCCTTTAGGGGAGAGGTTCTTCCCCCTTAGGGAAGAGGCTGGAGGTGCAGAAGGGCTCTGTGTCAATTCCCTTGAGGATGTGGTATCTGTCACTCTGGGTGTCTGTGTGCTGGTCCTCTCTGATGTTTTATTTATCTGTCCCTGTTGAGAGGGTTGGGAGAGGGTCTTGTGGGTCTGCCCCTGTGGACAGTCTGTCTGCCCCCTCCTTTGAGAGCTCATGGTCACTCTCTCTAGGGTCTGCTTCTATCCCTATGTGGAGGGGAGAGGTGCTCTGTTCTCTCTCTCTGAGGACCCACATGTCCCCTCTGAAGGTTTATTAGTTTCTCTTTCGGGTGTGGTTGGAGGGGGCCTGTCCCTCTGGGAAACTGTTTGCCTTCTTTGAGGGTCTGGGTGTCTGTGGTCCAGGCCTCTTTCCCTGGGAGTGGTGTGTATCCGTCCCCGTGGTGGGAGGAAGTCTTTCTTCCTGAAGGTCTGGAAGTCTGCGTGTCTGTCCCCTCTCAGGGTCCATGGGTCTGTCCTCTGTGGGGTGGGGGGCATCTGGTCTTCGAGGTCTGGGGCTCAACGCCCTGACTCCTGCCCTGTCTCCACCAGGTCTTCTGGGTAGGGCCCATCGTGGGGGCAATCCTCGCTGCCATCCTCTACTTCTACCTGCTCTTCCCCAACTCCCTGAACCTGAGTGAGCGTGTGGCCATCATCAAAGGCACGTATGAGCCTGACGAGGACTGGGAGGAGCAGCGGGAGGAGCGGAAGAAGACCATGGAGCTGACTGCCCGCTGACCAGTGTCAGGCAGGGGCCAGCCCCTCAGCCCCTGAGCCAAGGGGGAAAAAAGAAAAAGTACCTAACACAAGATTCCTTTTTGCACAACCGGTCCTCTTGGCTGAGGAGGAGGTGCTGGTCCCCCTGGCTGCACAGTTAGAGAGGGGAGAAGGAACCTATGGTGGAACTCCTGGGGTAGGGGCCAGGGGCTAGGGTCTGCTGGGGATGGGTCTCTCTGGGACAGACCTCAGAGATTGTGAACACAGTGCCAAGCTCACAGGCTGCAAGGGCCAGGCTAGAAAAGAGTGGGTCTGCAGCCTGCATCCCCCACCCCTCCTCAAGAGCCGAAGGGATCCCAGCCCCTAGGTGGGCAGCAGCAGACCCTCCCCAGAGCTCCTTAGGAAGAAGACAGACTGGTTCATTGAATGCTGCCTTATTTATTTCTAGTGAGGATGCATGCGTGGGGCTGCTGGTGTTTGGAGTGGGGGCTACCCAATAAATCTCTGATACTCACGTTCCGCCTCTGTCTGTCCCCAGAGTGCCTTGAGACACTCTGGCCCATTGCCTCTCCTCTTTGTCATCCCACATCCTCCACCACGATCTCCGTGGGGTACCAGGGGACCCCAGGACAAGTGCTCCGTGGGAAGAAAGAGAGGCTGAGGCCATGGGAGGCCCAGAGAATCAGAGAGATGGGAACAGAGCAGGGAGAGACCGAGAGAGAGAAGACCGAATATCAAAATAGAGCTAGAGGCCAGGAAAGAGGGGTCCTCACTGCAGTCACCCTCCACCCTCCCCCTCAGCCATGTCAAGTCCCTGCCACTTGAGGAGGGTTTGGCTGGCACTTGAGGGGAGTGCCAGGGTGTGACAGGCAGGGTGGAGGAGGAGTGAGTCAACCGCAGCCCCTCGAGATGGCAAGGGGGTGACCAGCCAGGTTCCATCACAGTCCTGGGCTCCTTTCTCTGCACCTTGATGTTACAAAAAGGTGCCCTCCTGGGAGCCTGTGCCCAGAGGGAGCAGCTCCCCGACCCCCCCAAAAGCCACATGTGGCCCAGCCCCCTTTTCCAGGGCTTCTCTCTCATGCCTCGGCCCACCAGTGTCCCCACCGTCCTCTTCTCTGGGCCTGAGCTCTGCCCTAGCCTGCTGTTGTCCCACTGTCACAGACACTCCTTGGGTAATCTCCTTAAACTCTCAGAGCCTCCATCTCTTCATCTGTAAAATGGGGATAAAATACCACTTTCCTCACAAGATAGTTGTGGGGACTGGATGAGGGCATGAGATGCCCGGGACGGGTCAGCTTTCTGTGAGGAAAAGGCGGAGGTCATGCAGTGAACAGCTCCACACAGCCCAGCTTCGCAGTGAGCCCAGCCCGGAGTCAGTAACTACCTGCATTCCAATCTGGCCGCGGAACTTGGGGCAAAATAAGCTCTCTGAGCTTTAAGGACCTTCCCTGCAAAACAGGGGTGCTTTTTCCGACCTCACGTGCTGTCGTGAGGAGAAAATGAGAATGAGACCATGTCTGGAGGTAAAACCCTTGTACAAACAGGCGCCTTGGAGTGAGTGCTCAGTAAAGTCGTGTGAATAGACACCCACATGTACCTGCCTAGTCTGGGGCCCCAGCCACATGCTTCTGCCCTCCTGGGGGTGTCTGGACCTAAGCACCTGTCCAGCGGGGCCAGGAGACGGACTGAGAAGGGATGGGGGAAGCCGTAGGTCTTGGCCATTGAGAGGCAGTCCCAGGGGCTGGGGTGAGGAGCGGCAGACACCCAGCTTCCTCCACACTTAAAGTCTAAACATCTACAAGTCAGCCACTCATGCCCGCCCCATAGGCTTACAGTAAACACCACGTGGCAGTGCGTGAGAACCCCGGGAGCCCAGGGAAGGAGCAGCCCCCGACCCACCGACCCACCGTGTCCCTTCCCACTTCTTCCAACCTGCCCCAGGCTGGGGGAGCCGGGCTGCAAGAGCCAGCTCTGGCCAGTAGGGGGAGACGTCGTCCACCGAATCCACAGGGTGGCGCTTCCTCGTCCACAAGTCCTGGGTCTGGGCTCTAGCCAGATGGGGGTGGGGTGGAGGACACAGGGATTCTCTCATGCTTGAGTCCCCTGGAGCCACCTTGAGGCAGCCTATCCCAATGCACCCCCGCCCCACTATCCGGGTGAGGCGCAGAAGAGAGGGGGGCCCTTCCCCGCTCAGTCTTCAGGAGACTCAGGTACAGACACAGCCATGACCAGGAGGCTGGGCTCTTCCACCAGCCCAGTGGGGACCACGGCAGGGTGGACAGTGAACCCTTAGGAGACAGACCCGCGGGGGTGGGCGAGGCACCCAGTCAGAGGGGACTACCGGCGCTGAGCTTCTTGCAGGTTGCCTCGCCTGGCCCTCAAGCAAGTGTCCAGCTAGGGGCTTGGGGCTGACAAGTGCCGTGGTTGGGGCGGTGTGGCCAGCAGGGGTCGCTGTGTCTGCGTGTCGGATCTTGAAGGAGCGACAGGTCTGCGGGCTCACAAAGTCCCGTGCACACGCACGCACGCATACACCCCACACAGACCCGGGCTTGCGGCCACACACTGACCTTCAGTCGTGCCTGAGGGCTGCATCTTCTGGGTGTGTGCATCTCCTTCCCTCCGCACGCTCACTCGAGTGTGCAAAGCCACATCAGCCCTCCTCCAGCATTCTCTCACAGGGCCGCCGTAGGCCCACACCTATGAGCCTGGCTCCACGGGTTCTCAGAGGCACACCTGTGCGCCGTCCAACATAAGCACACACAGGCCCCGTCACCTCTGCTGCACCTAAAGATGGAACCCGGGGAGAGTCTGGATTCTCCTGTGGGAGGCTCCCTTCCCTTTTCTCCCCCTCCTCCTCTCCCCGGGGGCTGCCAGTTCTCACTAGCTGGGAGGTGGACAAGGTGATATGGGGAGAGATGGAAGAGGACCCGGAGGAGAGGTGGAGAGCGGACAGAGGGGGCTGGTTGTTGAGATGGGTGGACAGGAGGAAGGACGGCTGGGAGGACCAGGTCTCTCCGCTCCTCTTGGCCTCAGCTTCCTCCTCCGTCACGTGTGGATGAGGACATCAGACCTCCCGACCTTTCCAGGTTTTGTGGGGATCGGTGATATGAGGCACGGGAAGCCACCTTGAAGTCCCTCCCCATCAGTTTGTGTTCTCCCTCCTCTTCTCTCCCGGTACCTTCCTCCTTCCCCTCCCCTTCACCCCACTTACTTTCCCCAATCTCTGATAGGACCTCAGTCAGAGCTGCATTGACAGGCAGCCCTAGGCAGCCAGATATGGAACCTCGGCAAAAGGTTTTTGAGCATGAGTGAGCATGAGTGAGCTTAAAGCTTGGCACTAGAGCCCAGTGCTGGCTGGGTCTGGGCAGGTGCTGTCTAGGACAGGAAGCCAGGCCTGGAGCAAGCCCTGGTCAATGCCCACCTGGCCTCAGGAGGTGAAGGACCTTGTCCCAGGCCCAGCAGAGGTCAGGAGACTCAGCCCCAGGCTAGCTGGGGACAAGGGCTGCTGCTGCACTTAGTGCTTTCAGGCTCCAGGGCCCAGGGCAGGTGCTGAGGTGCCTGTCTTGGAGCGGCCATGCAGCCCCGTCCCCACAGCTGTCTCACAGCAGGGGACGGGGAAGTTACAATCCTAATCATTCACATTTTCTGACTCGGAGGCCCTCTCCTAGGTATCAGCACATTTACTCCTAACTACACACAGGAAGGAGGGCATTATTAGCATCATCCTTATTGTATAAATGAGGATCTTGAGGTTAAGCAACTGCTTAGGGTGCAATACACATGGCAGTGTTCACAGTCCTTTCACTGGGCTCATCAGCAGCTCTCAGGTCCACGTTACTGCCACTTGGCGCCCATTTAACAAGGGCAGAAACTGAGGCTAGGTCAGATGAAAGGACTGGTAAGTGCCTGTCCACCAAGCCCTCTACTGGCCCTGCTTGAGGTGAGGGAAGCAGACAAGCGCCCTTGAACTACCCTGGAACAGCCCCGAGCCAGGGAACCTTCCGTGCCAGGGAAGAACAGTGCCCACGCTGCCCCCACAGCCATGCCCTGTCATCCCCTGAACATTTATTGAATGACTCCTCTATGCCAGCCAGGGATGGAAGTCTGTGCTGGAACAGTGGAGGCATTGAGGAGGCAGAGGCTACAACAGCCCCTGGCTTTGCTCAAGTCCTGCTTCTCTAAGAAGCTTGCCCTGATTCTGCTGGAGAGGGAAATCAGGGCAGGCTTCACAGAAGAACTGCACTTGAGCAAAGTCTTGAGAGACAAAAAGGAGAGGCATCCAAACTCCATAGCAAAGGGCTCGTTCTGGGGAACTATGTCTGGTCTGTTTGGAGTAAAGGGTGCAGGGTGGGCAGTGGGAGGGGAGGCTTCCTTACATGTTAAACATGGGCATTCACACCTGATGCTGAGGCAATGGGGAGCCATTGAAAGCTTTTGAGCAGAGGAGTAACATGATGAGCTTTGCATTTTGGAAGGATCTCTCTGACAGTGAGTGGAAAGGAGTGGTGTGGAAGGGCACAGATGTGTAGTGCAGTCTGCGAGCCCAGGAAGGAGGTTAATGCAGTCATCCTGGAGAGATGATAAGGGCTGCACTGGGCCAGTGGCAAGTGGGGATGGAAAGAGGTGTCAAATATGAGAAAGAGCTACCAGGAACCTGTTTCCTGCGGGCTGGGGGAAGGGGGAGCATCGATGATTCCTGTGTTCTGGCCTGAGTGAACACAGGCGACTGAGTGACAGTGGGGTGAGGAGGAGCAGGCCGGAGGGTCCAGTGAGAGGTGAGTGGGTCTGGAGTTCAGGAGAAAGATCTGGGCCAGAGGCAGTGTTGAGAGTCGACAGTATCTGCAGGGTGTGGAAGTCACAGGTGGGAACAGGGCTGCCCAGGCACACTCATCGGGAGTGAGGGCCATTGGCCAGGAGTAGACAAGGCCTGGGCTTAAGGATCAGCAGAAGAGGAGCCAGCCACGGAGGCAGAGATGCCCTCACAGAGGTGGGAGGACAGCGAGGAGATGTGCCTCAAAGGCAGGGAAAAAGGTGTCAGGAAGGAGATGGCCAGCAGCCACAGTGGGCTGGAGAGCAAATCATGCTGGCCTTTGCCAGAGCGGTTTCAGTAGCCGGGGGCTGGGAGCTGTTGTGCAGTTGATATGTGACTGGAACCTTGACTCCAAACCATGACCTTCCACTGCTCCGCGACTACGCAGGCACATTTATAGGGAAGAAGTCAAGAGAAGGGGAAGCCTGAAAGCCACAGGTGAGACTGGGAATGGCCTAGAGAGAGTCCCAGTCACTCAAAGGGAGCCAGAAGTCCAAGGAGGGTCCCCTGACCCCGACTTGTACACCGGAGAAGGGCTGCCTCTACTTCAAGGCCACAGGGCAGCTGGCAAGGACACGGGGCGGCTGCAGGTGAGTTTGACTGGGAGGGAGGATGGGAAGAAGTCTTGCCTGGTAGCTTGGCTTTCTAGGTAGGGTGGGAGGCAAGGGTGGGTGCTCTGCTGAGAGAAAGCCAGAGTGAGCCGAGTACTTGAAGAGAGTGGGGGAGGTTTAAAGAATGGGGGGAGAGCTGTGGAAGGATTGCTGAGCAGAGCTGCGATCCCTACTGGGGCCAGAGACCATGAACTTGTCATGGCAGCAGTCCGCACGCCTGGGCGAGTTTCTCCAGCAGTGCTCAGCAGCGCAGATGGAGGGCAGAAAGGCATGGAAGAGGATGAGAACAGAGACATGCAGCAGGGATGGGGTGGAGAGGACAGGGAGCCAGGACCATGGGGTGCTGGCAAGAGCCTGCTCAGGGTGAGATGCCCAGGAGTTCCCTGGAGAGGACAGGGTGAAGTCGAGACAGCAGGGAGAACAGAAGGGAATGGGTGAGGGATGTTACTGGGACTCAGACAGGGATTGGGGAGGAACAGAGCCTGTGGTCCAGAGTTGAGATGTCTCTCTTGAAGATATCAGAGGGATCAGTCCCAGGTCGGGGAAGGTAGGAGTATGAGGCTGAAATGGAGCAGGCATAGTCAACTGCCCTGGGAAGTCAAGAAGTGTTCGTTCATTCATTCATTCATTCATTCATTCATTCAACAAATATTTATTGGGCCTTTACTGTGCCAATCTCTGTGCAAGACACTACATGCAGGGGTGAACAAAACTTGGTTCCTGCCCCACAAAGGCCTTCCTGCCTTGCCTCACTGGGGAGACACATTCACACCGTGACAGCACCCTGTGGTGACTGCAGTGTAGGAGAATGCTTAGGTGTGGTGGGAGCACGAAGAAGGGTCCCCACCCAGGAAAGGAGCAAGCGATGTCAAAGCTAAACCTTTGGGATGGGAGTTACCCAAGCAAAGGGAGTGCAAGGGATCTCCAAGAAGAGGAGAGAGCTTTCTCCAAGGAGAAGCCAGCAAGAGTGTGCATTTGGTGAAACCAGAGGGTAAGGTGGGGAGAGGTGAGGTAGAGCCGCAGGGTCCCTGAAGGCAGACACAGAGCTTCCAGAGGGATGGGAGGCTTGGAAAGGATTTTAGCAGGGGAGCAGCATGATCAGATTTGCATTTTAGCACTTGGGCTGCAGTATGGAAAATTGATTGGAACGGAGCAAGGGAGCAGACAGAGAGACTGGTTAAAGGCTGCAGGGCGGCAGGAGTGGCAAAAAGAGGGCACAGTCAGGAGATATTTAGGATTCAAAATCAGCAGGACTTGATACTTTTCCTGGATGGGGGAAGGAGGGAGAAGAGGGTCAAGGGTGCTTCCCAGATGCCACCAGCTGAGCTGGAGAAAACAAGAGGAGAACATGGGGGTTGCGGGGGGCGGGTACCAGGAGACAGGAAGGTCACATCTGAAGACAGATTGCATTTGAGGAGCCTGAGAACAACCAGGGTACATCTGTGGGCAGGTAGATATGCCAGGGATGAGGTCAGGACACCCAGCTGTGGTTAAGAGGGGAAGACTGTTATTTCAATAGCTTGGCAGACTCTTCTTAGGCAGGAACACTTTTGTTTGAGAAAATACCTTGCTATCTGCTAGGGTTAAAACGGGAAAGCCTAGGGCATGGGTGACTGTAGGGCCAGGGAAAGCCTAGGGCATAGGTGACCATAGGGCCAGTGTAGCCACAAAAATTGGTTAAGCTGCCTTGTGTGATAAAGGAGTGAAATCTGTTTGGCTCCTGAGAGGAGGAGAGCAGAGAGAGAGGGGCTGAGAAGGGAGGGGAGCGCGGGGAGGGCAGGGAGGCAGGAGGAAGTGAGTGAAGGGCCACTGGAAATTCCCACTGGTGGACAGCAGAGGTGCCCATGGCCTTGTGATCTGATGTGGTTTGAGTCACTGTGGAATAAACCCCTTCTCCACCTGCCCCTCTGCAACCCCATAGGCCGCAGTGTCCACAGTGTCCTTGGTAAAGTGGACTCTATTCACATTTGCATTCTGTGAGTGAGGGGATAGGTGGGAGTGGAGGAGAGGACTTACTTTCTGGGTTTACAGGCATGGTGTGGTGTCAGCCCATTTGGAAGCAAAGCCTAGATATGGAGGGGCCAGACGAACAGGACCTGGGAATGCACAGGACCCCCTGAAGCAGGCCGGGGATCTGAGTGATCTTGCTGTACCTAAGCTGACATTGGAACATAAACAGTCTGAAATCCCCTGATCCCCGCTGCTCTGAACCTGCGACCCTCAGGCCAGACCTTGGACTGTCTACAACACGAGTCAGGCCCAACCTGCCCTGGAAATCGTCCTAGGAGGTTCCAGCTTAGTGCCCAGAGACAGCCCCCACATCCCACCCCATCAGGTAAGCGCAGGCTGGAGCAGGCATATGAGCAACACCCCTCATTCCACCCCCTACACACTCATAACCCTATCCGCCTGCTCCTGCCAGTCTGACCAGCCCATTCCTGGGGGGAGCGTGGTGGAGGAGCTGCAGGTGGGGGCCAGAGAAGCCTCCACAGAGAGCAAAAGCCAAGGTCAGCCAGAGACAGGAGACCAGAAGAGACAAAGGAGATCAGAGACCAGAGGAAGAGACGAGGCCTCAGAGCAAAGCAAGGAACAGCCAAGGCACCAGGATATGGATGCAGCGGATCCAGGGGGACGTGGCTGGGCCAACGTGTTGGCATGCAGGCTTTGGAAAGCCATCAGCAGGGCGCTGTTTGCAGAGTTCCTGGCCACGGGGCTGTATGTGTTCTTTGGCGTGGGCTCCATCATGCGCTGGCCCACAGCACTTCCCTCCGTGCTGCAGATTGCCATCGCCTTCAACCTGGTCACCGCCGTGGCTGTGCAGGTCACCTGGAAGGCCAGTGGGGCCCACGCCAACCCCGCCGTGACGCTGGCCTTCCTCATAGGCTCCCACATCTCTCTGCCCCGTGCTGTCGCCTATGTGGCTGCCCAGCTGGTGGGGGCCACGGTGGGGGCTGCTCTGCTTTATGGGGTCATGCCGGGAGACATCCGAGAGACCCTTGGGATCAACGTGGTAGGTGCAGGGAGGGGCACCTGGAGGGTCAGGAGGTGGGAATGTGCACAGGTGGTGAAGGTGGAGGCCAGGACAGAGGCGAGGGAGCAGAGGAGGAAACAAGTCAGCTGCAGGCTCCACATCTCCCCAGGCTGGGCCCCAGAACCCAGAGGACTGAAACTTTGACCTCAGTCTAGGCAGAATAGAAATGGGATAGTGGCACGAAGAACAGGTGGAGAAGGAAGAAGCCACATAAAGGAGAAGGAATAGAAGGGCCAGGCATTTAAGGGTAGACGCGGCCAAGGGAGTGTGGGGACTGTGGGCAGAGAGAAAGCCTGAGAGAAAGCAAAATAAGCTTTCTGCATCTTCGCCTTGACTTTGGAGAGGACTTCCGAGGGGAGAGAGGACTCCATTTTTCTCCCAGACTCCACCCACGTCCTCTGCTCTCCGATTGCTCCCAAGTTCTTCCCTCCACCTCGAGGCCTGCCTCACTGCCCCCTTCCCCATTTCCTAACCATCTGTGTTCCACTTTCTTCCCTCAAATCTCCTTCCACACCTGCTGCCAGTCTCCTCTCAAGCAAGCCTCCTGAACCACTGGCCCCAACCAACCCACTGGCGGGGTGGGAGGAGTGCCACTCACTTCTACAGGGAGCAAGGGTCCACAGCAGATATGGATTCCTCTGCACAGACCTCCTGAAGTCCTGAAGCTGGGCGGCAGTGAGGTGTCACCCTCTTCCAGCTGAGGAGACCAGGCCCAGTGGCAGGGGTTTCTCTGTCTGTCCGTGGGCAGAGCCCACGTCTGGTCCAGAGTAACTCCCTCTGCCCAGGTCCGGAACAGTGTCTCAACTGGCCAGGCGGTGGCAGTGGAGCTGCTTCTGACCCTGCAGCTGGTGCTCTGTGTCTTCGCTTCCACTGACAGCCGTCAGACATCGGGCTCCCCGGCCACCATGATTGGGATCTCTGTGGCACTGGGCCACCTCATTGGGGTAAGGAGCAGAGGGGACACTGTGCACATGCACACACCGGGTCCATCCCTGGGGAAACTGTGGAGCCCTGAAGGCTAGGCAGTGTCCCTCCCTGAGCCCCTTGTGCCTTGGAGCCAAAGTGGTACCCCCGCACTCTAGGCCCAGGATACGGCACTACAGAGGCTGTGGCTGCAGCTAAGGCTCTGAGCCAGGACTGAGAAATGGTCCCCTCTCAGGCCTGCCTTAAACCTTCTCCCACCCTGACCCTGTACTTGCTCCCCAGATCCACTTCACTGGCTGCTCCATGAACCCAGCCCGCTCCTTCGGCCCTGCCGTCATCATTGGGAAGTTCACAGTCCACTGGGTGAGCCCCTCTGCCAGCAGCCCTGGGGAAGGGAGAGAGCCTGAGCTGGCGATAGATGGTGGGTTTCACTCGCAGCAGGTCCACACAGATGGGGTGATGGGCGCCCCAGACCTTTCTGAGCCTGAAGTGCAGCCTTCCCTAAGCTCAGAAGGCCAGGGTGAGTGTCCTGGCTGGGACTTCCTTTCTTTTCAGCTTCAGTCGCCCGGGATACCCAGTAGACTGGCAAGAAACGGGCCAGGGCAGGAGCTGCAGCCTTGGCCCAGACTTTTAAGTCCTGGCTGTTTCCTTATTCACTTTCTCCAGCTGGACCAATTTTCAAACTTGGATAAAGATAAAGACAAACAGAAATAGACACACACACCAGCAGAGACAGAAACAGCAATAGCCAGGACTCATGGCTAAAATGGGGGAAGCGAGAGGAAAGAGGCAGGGGCGGGTAAGGAGACTGGCCCCAGGCCCCAGCCATGGCTGCAGAGCCTGGGCTCAGCCCCAGGGCGGGCAGGGAGAGCAAGGGGCAAGGTCCCCTTACGCTGTGGGCTTGGGAAGCGTGACTCGTGGTTCTCAAATTTAGCACCTTACAGACAGTTGAGGGAGACCTGGGAGATCAAGTCGGCACTAGGGAAGCAGGCAGCGGTCCCAGAGCCACCCTATGGTCCTGATAGTTCCTGGGTGGGGTGACGACATCCTTCTCCTCAGGTCTTCTGGGTGGGGCCCCTGATGGGAGCACTCCTGGCCTCACTGATCTACAACTTCATCCTGTTCCCCGACACCAAGACCCTGGCCCAGCGGCTGGCTATCCTCACAGGCACTGCAGAGGTGGGGACAGGGACAGGGACAGGGGCAGAGGCGAAACCCCCGAAGAAGGAATCCCAACCCGGTTCGCGAGCCGTGGAGACGGAGAGTGTGTGAAACAGCCGAGGCCTGGCTGTGCCCTTGGGCTTCCTGCCTTGCAGGGCCTGCATGGAGGTTCTCCCTGGGGGTGGTGGGAGGGGGAGGCTTGGCCTCTAGTCCTGACCAGGTGGGCCGGAGGGGACAAGCCCTGTCCCTGGCATTACATTTCTAGGTAGAATCTGGGAGTGAATTTGTCCCATTCCCTCTCCATAGGGCTTCCCTGCCTCTCAGTGGGACAGAGCAGAGGAAGGCAGGGGACTTAGGACTGCCTTCCCCTCCTCTCACCCATTGGACCCTGTGGGAGTCCTGAACCCCCAGATGCTCAAGTCTTGGGGGAGAAAGGAATGGGAGCCCAGACAGCCACTCTGCTTAGACATTGGAGCTATAGGGACCTCAGGGAACCCCAACTTCTTACCCACCCAGGAAACCCTTGGTCCTGAGGGGATAGGCTCTTCTGGAGGAATCAGGCCCTGGGACAGCCTCTGAGCTTCTCGGGGGATTTCTCTGCCCTTGGGTGTGATTTTGGGGGCTATATTTCCTCCTTCAGACTGGGAGCTTCCTGAGGACAGAGACCGCTCTACCAATAGATCTTTATTTGTTTGTTTTGAGACAGAATCTTGATCTGTCACCCAGGCTGGAGTACAGTGGTGTGATCTCGGCTCACTGCAACCTCTACCTCCCGGGTTCAAGGGATTCTCCTGCCTCAGCCTCCCAAGTGGCTGGGACTACAGGCACCTGCCACCACGCCCTGCTAATTTTTTGTATTTTTAGTAGACACGGGGTTTCGCCACGTTGGCAGGCTGGTCTTGAACTGCTGACCTCAGGCGATCTGCCCACCTCGGCCTCCCAAAGTGCTGGGATTACAGGCGTGAGCCCCCGCGCCTGTCTTCTCCCAATAGGTCTTTATTCCTCACTCCTCCAAATGCTCTGGAGAGGGCCCCACCCTTGAGAACAGCTGACACAGAAGAACATTTTTTCAGGCTGGTAGAGGGGTGGGATAGAGGAAGGGAGGTTTGAGCCAGGCAGGCCTTACCCAGGGAAGCCTCCTCCCAGGTGCTTGCCCCAGCTCCCACCCCACAGCCCACTCTCAGGCAGGAACAGTCCTTAGAGGGAAGCGCCTGTCTAGCCATTGACTCATGACCTGGGTCAAAGAAGCCATCTCCAGCCTCTCTGTCAGCATTACAGGATCCGCAAAAAGCAGTTGAATAAGCCCTAAGGGTGGTAGGAATCCAGGAGGGACCCAGGAAACTGATCATTGAGATTCAGTGCCTCTGAAAGACTATCAAAGTCTCCATTGGTTTCATATTTAAAGGCTGCTATAGATTTATTCTGCCCACAACTTGGGGGTCCTGTCTGGATCTCGGCTTCTCCATCTGTAAAATGGACACAATCCTCCTCCAGGGACTGCTGTGAAATCAAGAAATTGGAAAATACTTTTTGGAAGTTAAAATGCTAGAAAAACAACCCCAATAAATGATGATGATTGTTACTGTAATTATTGGGTTTGAAGACAATTGCTGTTGGTAATGAGAGGGAGGAGGGAAGAGACAGTAAGATGACCGAGAGGGGGGGAGAGAGCCTGGGTTTTCTCTCACATCATTGGATCTACTAAACCAAGGACCTGTCTCCTCTTCTCTGGGTCTGCTGACCTTGGGTCTTTGTGGGTGTGAGGGGCTGTGGGAGGGCCCTGGAATGAAGAGGCGAGCCAATAAAATCAGTTCTTATCTCTATGACGCCCATCACCACGGTACCCTAAGATGCAGCAGCCAAATTCATTTAGAAGATGGGGCCTGGCGGCCAGGCACGGTGGCTCACGCCTGTAATCCCAGCACTTTGGGAGGCTGGGGGGTGAGATCACGAGGTCAGGAGATCGAGACCATCCTGGCCAACATGGTAAAACCCTGTCCCTACTAAAATATAAAAAATTAGCCAGGCATGGTGGCACGTGACTGTAGTCCCAGCTACTTGGGAGGCTGAGGCAGGGGAATCACTTGAACCCGGAAGGCAGAGGTTTCAATGAGCCGAGATCATGCCGCTGCATTCCAGCCTGGTGACAGAACAAGACTCTATCTCACAAAAAAAAAAAAAAAAAAAAGATGGGTCCTGGCCTGGTGCAGTGGCTCCCACCTGTAATCCTAACACTTTGGGAGGCCAAAGTGGGAGGATCGCTTGAGGCCAGGAGTTCGTGACCAGCCTAGACAACATGGCAAAACCCTGCCTCTACAACAAATTAAAAACAGCCAGGTGTGGTGGCTCACACCTGTAATCACCAACACATTAGGTGGCCCAAGCAGGAGGATTGCTTAAAGCCAGGAGTTTGAGACCATCCTGGGCAGCATAGTGAAACTCCATCTCTATTATTTAAAATGAAAAATTAAACTATAATACAAACAAAAGATAGATCCTTTTTAATGATATCTCCTGAGGGACTGGGGATGGGGAAAAGGCTGCCTAAGTCTTCCAAGGGCAGCGTGACAGGCCCAGCCTGTGACCAGTGCAGTAGCTGAATCCCTGGTGCTCATGGCCCCCGTAGCTGTGCTAAGCATTCTGTAATATCAATGCAGATGCTACTCTTATCTCTCCAAGCTGGGCCCCACTCATCTGTGTTCACAATCTCTCAGAGCCCAAGGCTGCCTATGTCCTTTTATGAGCGGGGAGAGCGGGGCGTCTGTATGTATGCATGTATGAGAGCGTGTGTGTACACAGAGGACGTGATTGACTTGCTGAAGGTCACCCGGTTCAGGAGCACAAACACTTAAGGTCTCCCCAGCTCCCAGTTTAGAATCTTCCAAAACAGAGTTCCTGGGGGGCTCATACAAGCTGCAGCCCCAGGAAGGAAGGAAACAGGAACTAGAGGGTTGAAGGGGATGGGGGTGTGGAGCTCCTACAGTAGGCTCTTAAGCTCCTTGACAAATGATCACTGCTTTTTGTCCCCAGAGCCAAGCACACACTGGGTGCTCAATGTAAGTTTGATGAAAGAATAAGGCTGGGCAGTTGGGGAGGAGGGGAGGCAGTAATAGATCAAGAGGAGAAAAGTTCAGGAGTTACAGTTCCAAATAAGCCAGTATGACAGCAGCTGAGAAGCCTATGCTTCCAGGTTTGGGCTGGGGAGAGGGTGCATCGCCAGATATTTGCTGTTCCACCCACAATTTCAGAGCAGGCTTCACAATGTCTGTCCCAGGAACTTACAGGTCAAAACATGAGGGGTTGCCTGAAGAGAAAGTTGAGGGGCTATTTTCACTAACAGTTCTTCAAAGCAGTTCTCTGTCAGGACAGAGCAGGAGGAAACAATGTTCCTGAGAAGTGGGGAATTAGGTTAGCCTCTGAAGAGCATCCAAGGTTAGATGTGGAAATAAGTAACCAAAGGTTCGCTTCCCCTTCTCTGGAGCCCTTTAATAGGACAGCAGGCCATCTGTTTGAATGAGGGAAGGGCTGGCCTTTGGAGAGCTGAATCTCAGTGGCTCCAGCTGGGGGAAGCAGGCTTCATTGGCATAGCCCCTGGGCCTGGGTGGGGGCAGGGGACATGGGGAGGACAGAGACCCAACCAGGCCAGCCCTTGGTGTGCATTCCCTTCCTCCTGTTTGTCATGGAAGTTTTTAATTAATGGTGTGTAATCTGATCTGACCCTTCTCCCTGCTGAGCACTGCCTTCAATCAGTGGAGCCATCTGCAATTGCAATTCATAATTCTCCCAAAAGGGAGGGGGACTCAGGCCGGGTGCCTTGGTGATTAATACAATTAGCCTTTTATGTTGATGATTGTCTTAGCAGGAGCAGATGATGCTGCGCTGGGAGTCTGGGCGGTTGCGTCCCGATTGGCTGGCGGGAAGCCCCTCTCCACTTCCCACCCCCACTGCTCATCTTCAACTACTACCTCCAGATATAAAAGGGACAGGCCTCATCTGGGGCCATACTGTGCAAGGGGGAAAAGGCCAGGAAGGGGTCAGGCTCTGAGCCACATTTGGTCTCCTAGGACTGAAGGAATAGCAGAGTCACACCATGATCTGGGCGCTTTTACATTCCAAAGAAAATCACTTTCACCTAAAGGATTGTGCAGACCAAAGTTAAAAAAAAAAACAACTGCATAAACATAGACTAGGGGTTAACATAGTTTAAATATAGGCTCAGGCACTTAGCAGCTGTGTGAACTTGGGCAAGTTACTTAAGGATCCTGAGCCTCACTTTCCTCATCTGGAGGATGGAGTAGTCAAAAGGAAGCTGGAAGAACTACGTGAGGTATGTGTGTGTTTCGCATCATGCCTGACGTGCAGTCAGATCTCAATCAGTGGTAGCTATTTTTACCATCATCATCATCGTGGTAGATTGCATTCTGTCTACCATAAGTTCAGCTACTTCCCCTGCAGTTTCTAATGAGGCCTGGGCTATTACTAAAGAAGGGATCACATCCTTCCCATAACCCAGGCTTAGCGTGAGCTGGAGGGGGGACGAGAGAAGAAAGTGTATGTGTGTATTTGGAGGAAAGGGGGAATGACAGAAGACGAGTCAAGAATTAAAACATCAGAATTAAACACAAAGAGGCCGGGCTCTGTGGTTCACAACTGTAATCCCAGCACTTTGGGAGGCCAAGGAGGGTGGATCACTTGAGGTCAGGAGTTTGAGACCAGCCTGGCCAACAAGGTGAAACCCCAACTCTACTAAAAATACAAAAATTAACCAGGCGTGGTGGCGCACGCCTGTAATCCCAGCTACTTGGGAGGCTGAGGCAGGAGAATTGCCTGAACCTTGGAGGCAGAGGTTGCAGTGAGTCGAGATCGTACCACTGCACTCCAGCCTGGGCGACAGAGCAAGACTCAGTCTCAAAAAAAAAGAGAGAGAGAGTGAGAAATAAGGGCCTCTCATAACGGAGAGGTGGAGCACTGAAGTGATCACACTGGGAGAGTTGGGAGACTCCGGGAATGGGGGTAAGAAGTCTGGGTGGAGTGGAAAAGAGGTGAAAAGAAGCAGAGCTTTGAAGATTTGGAATTTCACATGAAAGCTAAGTAAACAAAAAGGGAGCTGACATCAGACCTGAGAGTTAAATGGGTAACACAGACCAAAATCACTGTGATCGATAATGAGGTCAAGGGATCTGAAACAAGCAGATCTGGGTTTTGATGGAAGACTCTACCGGGTCAGGGAAGGGGATCAGCTCAGTCCCTCTGGCCCCACAGTGCTGTTTTCTGTGACCTGGAGCAACACCCGGGAGTGCAGGAAACAGGTCCAAGGAGAAGAGAGCTCGATGTTTATACTGAGAGGGATTTTAACCTACAGCTTTGTGCCAGGCCCTCTCAATGTCAGAGAGGAATATGGGGAGGGAAGAAAGGAGGGAAGAAGTTAAGGGCTAATCAAGATGAAGCATCCGGCCAAGCTGTGACCTCTCTGGGCAGCTGTGGCAGGGGGTCAGCTCAGCCAAGATCTGTAATCACTTCTCAGGGAGAGGCAGCTACACTACAGCGCAGTCACATATTTAGCAAAAGCTGGGGAGGCAAGGCATGGTTAGTGAACGGGGTTTATGGGAGTGGGGAGTCCAATAGCACTAATTAATAGGCTGCAGTTAATTAGCGGAAAAGGGGGAAATGAAAAACAATGTTTCAGAGCTCTGATTAAAACCCATAAAGGGGCAGCTATTGCCAGAGCTGCAGGTGGAGGAGGCCAGAGACAGACACAGGGACAAATAACTCCCGCTCCACCCCCATGGACAGATGAAACAAGCTCCAGCCAGGCCAGGGTGTGGCAGGCCAGGTCTCACTAACGCAGGCCTCCATAACAACTGTTTCGGTACTCACTGGTTAAGTTAAATATTAAAAGCTAGAGAGGCAGTGCCCTTATACAAAGGCTGGAATATAACAAAAGGCCACCAAGAGTTTTGCCTAGGTTGCTGAGAGTGGTGGCTCACGCCTGTAATCCCAACACTTTGGGAGCCCGAGGCGGGCGGATCACGAGGTCAGGAGATCGAGACCATCCTGGCTAACACGGTGAAACCCCATCTCTACTAAAAATACAAAAAATTAGCCAGGCATGGTGGCGGGCGCCTGTAATCCCAGTTACTTGGGAGGCTGAGGCAGGAGACTCGTTTGAACCCAGGAGGCAGAGGTTTCGGTTAGCTGAGATCTCATCACTGCACTCCAGGCTGGGCAACAAGGGTGAAACCCCGTCTCAAAAAAAAAAAAAAAAGAGTTTTGCCTAGGCCTTTCCTAGGCCTTAAAGCATGACAAAATAATGAAGGAATTCTTAACAGGACCTGTTTAGGATTAAACAAGTTTATTGGGGATCTGAAGGAATTCCCCAAACCTCCATGATTTAGCAGGAGAGAAGGGTAATCACCCCATCACCTGGACCCATTTAGATTAAGTAAATTTACTGAGGTTCCAGAGGAAGGTCTTCAGGACTCAGATCTCAGTTGTAGATTAAAAGAAGTTATGTCTTTAGATGAATGCACACTTACAGACAAACATCTAACTTAGAAGGTACATAAGTTTTGGAAAACTTTGTAATTTTGAGTCGGTGTGGTGATAATTTCCAGGCCTTCTCCCTGTAACCGGTTACAGAAATGAAAACTCCCTTCTCTCCCAGTTCACCTGCATCTCATTATTGGGCCACGAAAATAAGCATCCCGACCCTGGGTTTGATTCGGGAACAAGCGCCCAGCCTGTAGTGAGGGAAGAGGCCAGGATGGCAGTTGGGGCGTTTGGTTCTGGAGCAGCAGGCTGGAGGGGCTTTCTCTGTCTGGAAATACGCTCTGTCCCTCCCTAGCTGCCTGGCACAGCCCGAGTCCTAGCTCTCCCGTCAGGACCTGAAAGCTCTGTGAGCTCCCCCAGCACTCTGCACCACGTCTATCCCGGCACCGAACGCTTGACTTCAGAGTTATTTGAACATCTGCCTCTAACAGGAATATCTCCTTAAACAAAATGATATGTTTAGTCTACTTCTAATTTCAGGGCAATATATTCCTTATCTTTACTATCTGTCCTATGAGACAGGCTTCCTTTTTCCCCCAAATCATGGCCTTTCAGTTTCAAAAGAGGAAAGACCTTCCTCTGATATTCTAGACTTGATGAGTAAGATGGTCAAAGGATTGCAGCATACATTCCCAAAACCCAGCCAAAACAGAAAGTCTAAAACCTCTCATCTCTCACGTGTTAAAGCAGCCTGGCATCCACCAGGATGTAGTTATTTTGGTCAGATCATCACTGATTCACAGTGGCTTTCCCCTGATGGCTCTGGGGTCGACTGGGTCCAATCTTGATGCTGCCCCACACATTGCTTGTCTGCTTCTTCATGCTATGTGTCTTGGACTGAGCCTTGGTTTCTCTGCTTTTCCTATACTGTAACTTCCTTTCAGACCAGGGGGAACTTCCTGTTTTAATCTCTCTTTGACCACAGCAAAGTCGCTGTTTTCTTGGCCTGCACAGCTAGTCCATCCAACAGCCTGTCTCACGTGAATAGCTAACACTTCCAACCCAAATAACATTGATTACAAGATGCACTACTATATCATGAGCTACTGAGAAACACTGCATTATATTAGTAAGATGCCATTGATTATAAGATGTCCCAATTCTCAGAGATATTAACAATATTTTCTAAACTGCATCTTTTCAATCAATGAAATGAGCATTTCTTGGCTCTTTTTTTTTGAGATGGCATTTCGCTCTTGTTGCCGAGGCTGGAGTGCAATGGCGCAATCTTGGCTCACTGCAACCTCTGCCTCCCAGGTTCAAGTGATTCTCCTGCCTCAGCCTCCCAAGTAGCTGAGATTACAGGCACACGCCACCACGCCCGGCTGATTTTGTATTTTTGATAGAGATGGGGTTTCTCCATATTGGTCAGGCTGGTCTTGAACTCCCGATCTCAGGTGATTCGCCTGCCTCGGCCTCCCAAAGTGCTGGGATTACAGGTGTCAGCCACTGTGCCTGGCCTAAATCTTGGCTCTTTACATCGGGTTTCAATAAAAAGAGGAATGGAAGGCTGAAGTGAGGATCATCTTAGGTGTCTTCCTCCTCCCAGGGGAATGGATACATTGCCCCCATACGCTCTCAACTCTGCACATCTGTTGCTGTACCAGCTTTTAAATACCCAGGCCACCCCTCACAATGAACGTCTCCTCTCCCTCAGTGCCAGGGAGTCCACTGAAGAGAAGCCAGCCCCCTCTTTTCACAGAGGCAAAACAAACACAAATCACACCAAGCTGGGACCACAGTTTTAAGGAGATAGAGCCTAGCACTCCAACACCATTTATCCAACCACTTCCCACCCCACTGGGTTATTTTCCCAGGAGCCTCCAGAGCAGTGTCATGAGAAGATGCAGAGATTAGTCATTTCCTCCTAATCGGGCTAAGACAGCTCCGCTAAGCTGCCGACTGCAGGCGACTCCCGTTAAAGCAAAGCAGCTGGAAAGGGCTTAGCCCTTTAATGCCAGCAGCTGTATCTTCACAGTGCGGCTGCTCAGCTGAGGGGTTGGACTCTGTCCAGAAGCACCAGGCGTTTAGCCCCATTCAATGTATATTAACCTAGGAGGAGAGAGCCAGCTCCCTGGGAGGAAGGGAGGTGGTTCCTTTAAGCACCTCCACCCCCGGGCTTTGCTTTCTAATGAGAAAGAAAAGTCCCAGCCCCTTTGAATCTCCAAAATCGGGACAAACTATCATCTCACTGGCAGAAAGAGCTTTCTCTGTGGTGGGAGCAACTCAATTTTAAAAGCTAACCTAGCCGGGCACGGTGGCTGAAGCCTGTAATCCCAGCACTTTGGGAGGCCGAGACGGGCGGATCACGAAGTCAGGAGATCGAGATCATCCTGGCTACACAGTGAAACCCCGTCTCTACTAAAAAATACAAAAAACTAGCCGGGCGAGGTGGCTGGCGCCTGTAGTCACAGCTACTCGGGAGGCTGAGGCAGGAGAATGGCGTGAACCCGGGAGGCGGAGCTTGCAGTGAGCTGAGATCCGGCCACTGCACTCCAGCCTGGGCGATAGAGCGAGACTCCATCTCAAAAAAATAAATAAATAAATAAATAAAAGCTAACGTAATAACAGATCCACTTGCTAGTTTTGACAACAAAAAGACTTTAGGTCACTAACCATAGAGATTCATTCTCCCTTGAGCTGGTTTTTTCCTTTGAGGTCTAAAGCAGTCTTCAGATCCCAGGTACGCATATGTGTGGACACAGCACACTGACCTCCCCTTCTGGGAGAGCACTGGGCCCTAGGGTTGATGAGGGAGAATGCTGCACAGCCCTCGGAAAGCCCTGGCGCAAAGCAGGATGTGAAGAGAGATCACTCGAAGACTTCTTACTCAAAGCCAGATGGTGAGCATGAGACAGGGTGCGAGCTAATGCCACTCAGGGGGAAAGCTAGTAAGTTAATCCACTGACACGTTTCTAGAAGCAGGCTGATGGCTTTGGCTGAGACTTGCCTATCCTTGGCTTTGAGCGTCAGAGCACACAGGATGCACAGGGGTGGCCTGGAAACAGATTGCCACCAAGAGCAACCTCAAGCACTCACACAGCTCATCTTGCTCCTTCCACACAGAAAACAGCCCTACATCACCAAGCCCAGGTCTTCCACTCTCCCAGACAACCATTAGGAAATTCTGCCCCACATGCCTTCTCCAGCAGTCTGGGCCTCCCTGCTCTTTCTGGGTCATCTGCTGAGAATGCATAATGAGAATGCATACTACATCCACATACATACAGTCCTCAGTGCAATCTGCGGCTCTAGGTTGGGTGTGACTTAAAAAGTTCTTAGGATAATAGGGAGAACTCCTGCAATGTGAATGATCATCTCTTTCTACAGCCTGCTCATTTTATAGTTGCTCATTTTGCAGGACAAGATCCTTCCTTGCATGGAATGTGAATAACACTGGCTCCAAGCAAAGGCCATTTACTAGTACTTAAGTACCTAACAATACACTTACAGGCCCCACAATGCTCTCTGAGTCTGAAATAGCAAGCACCAGGGCTAACCTTCAGACTAAGCTGTAACTCTGAGATTCTAACCCCAGGTAAGCTACACATTAGTTCGTAGGAGTTTGGGCCAAATCACCTCTCTGAATTTGTTAACCGGGATAGCATCACCTGTCCTGCCTGCCCCACCTCCCATTGAGTGAAGTGAGATCAAGTAAGATGATAAATGAAAGCGCTCTGTATATGGTAAATCACCATATTAAATTCCCTAAAGACTTTATGGGGAATCAGTTCCTAATTCCATCTTCAGTGATGACCAGAGAAGATTTAACTGGTGCTTTATTATAAGTCTAAATCTCCATTTACATGTGTTTGAGCCTAGCACACAGATGGTACCCAATTGTGTGAGATATGAGAGTAATGCTGCATAAAAAACAATGCAGCTAAATGAAGCCTGGCAAGAGTTATAGAGGGAGAAAGGTAGACAAAAGGAAAAATTCCTGCTTCCAACTAGGAGTCCCTGAAAAGTAGCCTCCTTCCCCATCCCACGCAATTGCAGAGGACAAAGCTCCCACATGCTACAAGGTTATTCCTGGTGGCGTCAAGCTGTCTTCCACCTGACTTTGTGAACACAAACCATCAACAAATACAGCTCTGAGAACCAGTGTGTAATAAATTACTCAAGTTAGGGACCTCCTGGCCTGGCGCCTTCACTTATTTACAAAATATCCCCACTACAGGGGGCATATACAAAAATTACCAAGTTCTTAGGTTAAGTGGCCATTCTCCAAACCCTGTTTACACTAAAAGCAGAATGGCTAACGTGCCCCAACTCTGCATGCTTGAAAGCTTTTTCCATCAGTGGCTGAAACCTGAGTCATCACCCAGACTATCATCAAAGCACATTGATCAAGAACCTACTGTGTGAGCTGTGCCACCCTCACTTCTCACATCTGGGTATCCACACCAGCTTTTGCCCTGCCCATGCTGAGAGCCTAAGAAAAGGTGATGCACGATTGAACTCCTTGGCCTGCCAGGCATAGCAGTGGGGCCTCTAAATGCTTTTCCAACAGGAAATCATGTGTAATGTACGTGTGTGTGTATGTATGTATCTATGTATTATTCCGTTCTCACACTGCTAATAAATACATACCCAAGACTGGGTAATTTATAAAGGAAAGAGGTTTAATTGACTCACAGTTCAGTATGGCTGGGGAGGCCTCAGGAAACTTACAATCATGGCAGAAGGGGAAGCAAACATGTCTTTCTTCACATGGCAGCAGCAAGAAGTGCAGAGCAAAAGAGGGGAAAGCTCCTTATAAAACCATCAGATCTCGTGAGAACTTGCTATCAAGAGAACACCACGAGGGTAACTGTCCCCATGATTCAGTTACCTCCCACTGGGTCCCTACCACGACATGTGGGGATTATGAGAACTACAATTCAAGATGAGATTTGGGTGGTGACACAAACCATATCAATCTATCTGAAGCTAGATAGGTGTCCAGGTAGACCCTACCATAACAAAACAAAAACAGCAAGCCTGATATCTTTGCTCCCTGTACTCACTCAGCTCTCTTTGTCATTTTGTGCTGCCTAATAACATAAGCATGCAAGAACTGGCTGGGCACAGTGGCTCATGCCTGTAATCCCAGCACTTTGTTGGGAGGCTGCAGCAGGAGGATCACTTAAGTCCAGGAATTTGAGACCAACCTGGGCAACATAGTGAGACCTTGTCTCTATAAAAAAATTAAAAATTAGCTGGGCATGGTGGGGCATGCCTGTTGTCCCAGCTACTTGGGAGGCATAAAATAAATAATAAAAAGAACACAAGAAGGCCGGGCGCGGTGGCTCAAGCCTGTAATCCCAGCACTTTGGGAGGCCGAGACGGGTGGATCACGAGGTCAGGAGATCGAGACCATCCTGGCTAACACGGTGAAACCCCGTCTCTACTAAAAATACAAAAAACTAGCCGGGCGAGGTGGCCGGCGCCTGCAGTCCCAGCTACTCAGGAGGCTGAGGCAGGAGAATGGCATAAACCCGGGAGGCGGAGCTTGCAGTGAGCTGAGATCCAGCCACAGCACTCCAGCCCGGGTGACAAAGCAAGACTCCGTCTCAAAAAAAAAAAAAAAAAAAGAGCACAAGACCACTTTCAATGCCACCGGTTCAGTTCATAACCAAAAATGAGTACTTTTTTCCCCTAGTAAGTCAATTGTGCACCCTAAACATCCTCTGAACAAAACTCACATTCCTTCTTCTATCTCTGCAAATAATGAATTCACCTTCTTAAGGAAGGCTAAAGTTGTTAAACACCCAGTAATAAACTCAAATTGTTGCGGCTGAACCCAACCATGTAATGCTTGCCCAGTTAGATAAACATCAAACTCGGGAATCTTACATAGATCAGGGAGAATAGAGGTAAATGTCACAATTTAAAGATTCTGTTTATTAGCAAGTGTGACAGTAAAATTAAACTGCATTAAAAGAGAGGAACGTCAGAAAGGGTTAGGAGTAAGAGATGAAGTGATGCCTACTTCAAAGCACTGGACCCCCTTCCACAGCCCTCACACTGAGGAGGTATAATTTAATTAAGAAGACCCTGGAAAGTCAGACTGTTCCGCAGGAAGTACTGTTAAAGAAGTTGAAGGTGGGTATATATTTCCCTTTGCTATCATCAGAATTATTTTCATGGCTAAGGTCTCTTGGCCTAGCCCAAAAACTGAGCAAATGGTTGCCAACATTTGACACACAGGACCATTTCCTTTTTCGTTAATGGACCATTGGTTCCTGCATAGGGTAGCCTTGCCTTCACTAATGTTACACAATCCATTTACTTCCTCTACATTAGTGACTTGAAATGCACCTTGGGGAGATACTACAGAACAGCAAATATGGAACCAGGCCAACACTAGGATTGCAAAGACATAAGAAAAGAGGTAGCATCTAGGGCAGAGTTTTAAAAAATAAGGCCTAGCCGGCATGTGTGAAAGGGGGTATGGGACCCATCCTCTGTCAATTTGCTGAGGCAGATGGGCCCTGCTGTGAAGCTGCCCCCTCCTGGGAAAAAGCCAGTAGGTTGCCTCCTCTCTCCACAGTTACATATTAAGCCTGCAACTGTTTACGTTCAATCTCAGATACATTCTGTTCACCAGCTTCAGAGTTCCAAGTGCAGGTGCCCTCAGTTAATCATTCCAGCTCACTCCAGAGTCACTTCCAGCAGTGAAGGATGTTCTAGGCAGTCAGCCAGCCAGAGGCAATTTTTTTTTTTATCTGCACCATTTTGGTCCCTAAAGACTTGTTTAAAAAGTTGTTGTTGTTATTTTTTAAGTACAGTCACACACTACATTACGTTTTGATTAACAATGCATCCCATATACAACAGTGGTCACATAAGATTATAATAACCATAGTTTTACTGTACCCTTTTTCTGTTTAGATACATAAATACTTACCATGCGTTACAACTGCCTACAGTGTTCAGAACGGTCGCATGCTGTACAGGTTTGTAGCCTAGGAGCAATAGGCTCTATCATATAGCCTAGGTGTGTAGTAGGTCACACCATCCAGGTTTGTGTACGGACACTCAGGTTCACACAACAATGAAATCACCTAATGAAGCACCTCTCAGAATGTATCCCCGTCATTATGCAATTCATGACTGTGGGCTCTTTAAACAACACAACAGGCACAGGACAACTCTACAACTCCAGTTTGGACAAAGAAAGGCTGATTAGAAATGAAGAAACAAACTCCCGGTGGTGGTAAGGCTGGGGTGGGTCCAGAGAGTGGGAAATGGGGAGTCAAGACACGTTGAAGGAAGTAATTTTTTCTTTTATTTTTTTGAGACAGGGTCTCACACTCTGTCACCCAGGCTGGATGGAGTGCAGTGGCACGATCTCAGCTCACTGCAACCTCTGCCTCCCAGGCTCAATTTTACCATATCAGCTTCCTGAGTAGCTGGGATCACAGGTGTGTGCCACCATGCCCAGCTAATTTTGTATTTTTTGTAGAGACAGGGTTTGGCCATATCTCAAACTCTTGACCTCAGATGAGCCACCCATCTTGGCCTCCCAAAGTGCTAGGATTATAGGCATGAGTCACCATGCCCAGCCCCAGAAATGATTTTCTAAAAGGCATTGAAAATTACCTTCCAAGACAAGAATACCAGCCTCATGTTCATTTTGAAAAAGCTATTTACTTTTTTTCCAAATATTATCCGAAATAGGTGTTTTACAGGTAAAGGTCAATATGAAGTCAAACATTCTATAGAAAAAAATCATTTTCACAGATATTAAGAATAATTTTAACGGATGAAAAAGCTCACATCTATCTAGATGTGGCTATGTTCCATGGGAAAATTTCAGCATCCAAAGTGCAAAGAAAAAAATGACTGTGGCTTTTCTTACCACATAAAATATTGACAATCTTCCCTTATAGCCTACTCTTTATTGTTAGTTGGGATGCCAAAGGACATATTGACCTTTAGAAGTTGGGCTCCACTGGACAAGGTTGGGGGTATGGGGGTCAAGCATCAGAATGAATTCAATTTTATAAGAAAAACTGGCTTTGACCCCAAATGAACCCAAAGTTCAGCCAGTGGCACATTAGAGATAAATACAAGTTGTACTTTCACATTTACAAGGTGTGCCACTCAACACTATTAAAGATCTAATCATCCAAATTAAAGCTATGCATATTCCCATCACTCGTTCTGTCCTCAATGTATCCCATTTTTATGAAAGCTCCATATTATAGCTCAGTTCATAATGGGGAATGAGAACTTCCGGTTCTTAGGAGGCATCCTAAATCCTCTGGTCTAATCCTTTATTTGCCCTGCCCTCCCACTTCCCACCCTGAGACAAGCCAATCTTATCAGATAAGTAAGGTTTCTGTCATTGTCTCATGGAAATCAGTTCTAAACGAAACTAGAGAAAGATCGTTCATTCTATGAGCAGCATTTGGCTTTAAGCCAAAGGAACAATAACCCCCTTCCCCAAAAAGAATCATAACCAATTCCATACTAACCCTTCTACCCCTGGAAAGATGTCTCATCTAAAAGCTCCCAACAATGACCAGCACAAAGTGCTGGTATTATGTGACTTGAGGAGAAGGAAGGGAAGGTATACATAGTTTTAATAAAACGATCAGGCACAATTAAACTTGAGTAAAAGCCTGGAGAATGCTAAAAGTAGTAATGAGTACAGGAGGCTGCAGAGCAGAGTACAGGTGTGTCCTTTCTTATAGTCAGTCAATGCTGGGAAGTAACAGGCAGATGTGACTTCACTTGAGCATTGGAGAAGCAAAAAAGTTGCCTTGTTGTCCTAGGTTAGTGGCAGACTTGCTTTTGCTCCCAAATCTACAATAAAAAGAGAATGAACTGGACAAGTATTCTATAAAAAATGGTTGAATAAACAACTATAATATTACTTGATATAACCCACTATAAGTAGGAAACCCTAGACAACTATTTTGCAAGGTACTCTTAGTCACCTACAATGAGAGCGGGGAAATAGTAAAGACTTTCAGAACCTTTTTAAAGAAGGAATCCTTATAGCTCCATGTTCCCTTTTATAAAGTCTAGTTGCTAGCTAAAATCTAATGCAATTTTTCTTTCAATAAGCTTCAATATAATAAGAAGTCTAAGAAAGCAGTTGTTTTTTATTTCCTAGGAAGGCCAATTCTGCATACCTGGGAGTGTTCTTGGTGAGGGTGGAACGGACTCTCTGTGACAGGGAACTAGACGAAGGAGTTTTGAGAAGCTGATGTTCAGGAGTGGTCACAGGTCCCAGTAAACTCACTTCAAAGTTCAGACATATTTTTAAGAGAGGTGGGAAAAAAGAAGGCATCTTTTTAGATGGCTAGTTTTAAGCTGATTACCCTCTGAAGCACTTAAGAGCTAAGGTTAGACATCTAGCAAAGTTCCAGAAATCATTTTTGTCATCATTCTGTAACACACTAGTGTATCTTTTGAACTCAATGAATAGCTGACACTTCCTGATTTAGGCCATTCTCTAACTCCACACTCACAAATCTAACATCTAAACATCTGACTTTTAGCTATACTAGAAGAAACAATATGCTCCCTTAGAAGGAACTTGCAATAATGAAAGAATGGGTCTCCAATGACAGTGAGACTGGAGTGAAACCGGCCTATTCATATCAAATTGTTGGTTAGCAATAAAAATTGGAAAAGCCTATAAGAAATTTAAGAAATCAAGTTGGTAAAACATATCAAGATTCATAAAAATGTTTAAGCCATTTAATTCAGTGATTCCCACTCTTGGGAATTTATCATTAAGGGAAAAGAGGATACATACATATAATATTGACTATAGCATTACTTGTAATTATGAAAAATTATAAAATAATGTGAATACCTACTAGAACATTTAAGCAAATAAGATTATATATGAGAAAAAGTTCTCACAACATGCTAAGTGAAATAAGAATGGATTATATTTAAACTATTATTATATCTTTTTTTTTTTGGAGACGGAGTCTCACTGTCACCAGGCTGGAGTGCAGTGGCGCGATCTGAGCTCACTGCAAATTCCGCCCCCCGGGTTCCAGCGATTCTCGTGCCTCAGCAGCCCGGGTAACTGGAATTACAGGCACGTGCCACCACACCCAGCTAATTTTTGTATTTTTAGTAGAGATGGGGTTTCACCATGTTGGCCAGGATGGTCTCAATCCCTTGACCTTGTGATCTGCCTGCCTCGGCTTCCCAAAGTACTGGGACTACAGGTGTAAGTCAGCATGCCCAGCCTATTATATCTATATTTAAAAAACATATATCCATACGGATAAAGAAAGGAGAACATGGAAAAGCGAAAAAAAAATTACAATGGTAGAATTATACAAATTTTCCTTTAATGTTAGAATTTTCAAACAGCTCTAGCAAAGGCAGGAAGAGGGCACATGACTAAAACTAAAGAGGGAGCCAAGTCCCTGAAGAAGCACATCTTGGGCCTTACCTTTAATATCTGGTGTCTGTGGTGTTGAAAAGGCATTTGAGTTTTCAATGACATGTAGGGGGTCAATGTTCTCTTGCTCTACCATCATGAACTGACTCCAATACTCCAGGGGCAAGGAGAGCAGGCGCTCAACCACCTAAAAGCCAGCAAATCTGTTAGCAAACTTCCAAAGCTCAGGGCTTCTCGACTTTCTTTTATGTTATCACATTACACAAGTTCACACACACACACACCCACCCCGCAACTGCCTACCTTGGGTTGACGCTTGATGTCCTGTAACATTGTTACTGGGTCTGGATTGGGCACAGCATGGGCCACTATTGTAGGGCCAAAGACTTTAGCCAGATTGGCAACATCCATTTTAGTATGTGGACTCTGAGCCACTCTAAGCAAAAGAATATTAAATTAGAAGTCTTGCTCCTTGCTTAAATGCAGACCAAAATATAGATTCTATAAGAAAACAATTCATCCCTCATACTCCCAAACACTCAACTCACATTATCTTCCCCTTGGAAAAACAATTCCCTAACTCCCAGAACAAGTTTCTGCGGTACTCACCTCTGCAAGTGAATCATGAGGAAAGCTAATGTGTCCCTGTTGGCCTGGGGCAGTTCACCAACAGCCTGGTACATGGCAGCTATGCTGTTGTCTTCATCTGTGATTTCTGTAATTGAAAAGAAAGCACCAAGAGGCCTAGACTTCTTTCCCTTGACAGCGGGCTTCCAAGTTATCGACCACAAAGTCTCATCTATACAGTAAGCTTCTGAAACTCCTGATTAGTTCATGACTACATCAGACCCTGGTTTCATTAACAAGCAGGATACTGGCCAACAGCTCAATATTAGAAGTCAGAACTTTTTAAAAATCTGCCTTTGAAGTTAGGGAAAGCAGTTGGCAACCGATATGCTAGGAAGACAGGCATACAATTGCAGTGACTACAATTACCAAGAAGGTATTCATTCATAAAACATATTTAAGGGCCTACGATGTGCCAGGTACAAGTGCCGAGGATAAAGGAGAAGTAAATAAAGCCCTTACCTTATGTAACCTACATTCTATTGGTGGAGTCAGTCAAAAAGCAAATACCTATCAGGTAGAGTGATACATAAATGAAGAAACAAGGCAGGCAACAAGCTAGAAAGAAATGAGACCCGTTAATCTAGACAAGGTTGTCAGAAAAGTGTTTCTGGGGACAAGGTATATGAAGAGAAATATGAAAGAAATAAAGGAGCAAACCATACAGTATCTAATGTAAGAGCATTCAGGTTGAGACAACAAATGTGAAGGCCTTACAGTAGGGAGTAAGGTTGGTATAGTCTAAGAACTGAAAAAGCTCCAGCCTAACTGGAGAGGAAGGAAAGAAAGGAAGAGCATTGTGCACAATAACATAATGAGAAAGGAAGAGGACAGGCAAAGGTGACACGCATACAGTTACCCATCCATCAAACTACTTGAGCACCTACTATGTTTCAGGCACTGTACTAGGCAGGAGCTAATAAAAAGAGTAAGGTGGCCAGGCGTGGTGGCTCATGCCTGTAATCCCAGCACTTTGGGAGGCCGAGGTGGGTGGATCACCTGAGGTCAGGAGTTTGAAACCAGCCTGGCTAACATGGTGAAATCCCGTTTCCACTAAAAATACAAAAAATTACCTGGGCGTGGTGGTGCATGCCTGTAATCTCAGCTACTCAGGAGGTTAAGGCAGGAGAATCTCTTGAACCCAGGAGGTGGAGGTTACAGTGAGCTGAGATAGTACCACTGCACTCCAGCCAGGGCAGCAGAGACACCGTCTTAACCAAACAAACAAACAAACAAACAAACAAACAAAAAAGAGGCCCGGCACGGTAGCTCACGCCTGTAATCCCAGCACTTTGGGAGGCTGAGGCGGGCGAATCACGGGGTCAGGAGATCGAGACCATCCTGGCTAACAGGGTGAAACTCCGTCTCTACTAAAAATACAAAAAATTAGCCGGGCGTGATGCCACATGCCTGTAATCCCAACTACTCAGGAGGCTGAGGCAGGAGAACCGCTTGAACCTGGGAGACAGAGGCTGCAGTGAGCCAAGATCACGCCACTGACCTCAGCGTGAGCGACAGAGTGAGACTCCGTCTAAAAAAATAATAAATAAATAAATAAATAAATAAATAAATAAAGAGAGTAAGAAAACTACTGCCATGGGGGAATTCATATTCAAATGTTACATCTGCCCTTACCTGCTGCTTCCATAAAGGCTTTGTTTAGGCGAAAGGTCAGAAGAGGTTCTTTGAGGTTTCGAAGAAAGTCTTTTAGAAGGCTACAGACAGCATGGATATCATCCACTTTGCTGAGGAGGGGTACAGTTTTCACTCTGAGGAATTTCTCTTTCAGCTCTTTTACTGTGCGGTCACAGCCGGAGATCCTATACAGGCCTGTCTATTATCAAGATGACATTTTTATTTAAAAACTTCCTAATTAACACAAATAACAAATTCACCATCTCCTACGGTTGACTCTTACCTCAGTCAGACCTCTTTGCTCAATCTCATTTACACAATGCACAACAATGGAGGGGATCATTGGAGAAGTCTGGGACACAAAGTCTGCCAGCATTCCCTGGAAAAAAAGAGTTTTAAATTATTATTTACACCATGTAGACCAACAGATGAAGACGACATGCGAAGAACCACCTCCAACCTTATTCTCAGACTGGGACATCATGTCTACTTTTAAATTCCTATTCCCAAAGTATATATTAAAACAGAGACTATCAATTATTTTTCCTACCTCCATGCCAGGACTGATTTATTATCATATATACCACACTGTTTTTTTTCTCTTTCCTATATACCACACTCTTATGTGAACAAGGAATAAGACCACCAGCTATAACTAATTCCTTCTCATCCACTCAAGGACAGCAGAAAAAAGCAATAAGGAAGTTACAGATATAGCCTTTAATATGAAATAATTTATTACTCTAAACGGATTTTTTTTTTTCTAACAGAAGAAATCTGGAATAAGAGAAAAATAATTTTTTATACTTTCATTATTCTCAGTAAAAAAAATTACTTAACACATCTTATCACAGTTGATCATGACACAAACCTACCTGTAGGGGAGAACTCCATGGTTCTATATTAGAGTACAGAACATGTGTAAAAAAAAATGTACAGGTGGCCAGGCGCGGTAGCTCATACCTGTAATCCCAGCACTGTAGGAGGCTGAGGTGGGCAGATCACCTGAGGTCAGGAGTTTGAGACCAGCCTGACCAACATGGAGAAACCCTGTCTCTACTAAAAATACAAAATTAGCCAGGCGTGGTGGCACATGCCTGTAATCCCAGCTACTCAGGAGGCTGAGGCAGGAGAATCGCTTGAACCCAGGAGGTGGAGGCTGCGGTGAGCTGAGATTGCGCCATTGCACTCCAGCCTGGGCAACAAGAGCAAAACATCCTCTCAAAAAAAAAAAAAAAAAAGTACAGGCATGGATAAGAACTTGTAAGATTAGGGGAAAATAACATTTGATTTGCTGAAAAGTAGGTAGGAAGGTAGTCATTTTGATTCTTGCTAATGTTGCTTACATAATAAAATTTTTTTTTTTTCGAGATAGGGTCTTGCTCTATTCCCGAGGCTGGAGTGCAGTGGTGTAATCACAGCTCACTGCAGTTTCAACCTCCCCACCTTAAGCAATAGTCCAATCTAGCTTCCTGAGTAGCTACAAACACAGGCGCACACCACTAATCTGGCTAACTTATTTATTTATTCTTTGTAGAGATGGAATCTTGCTTTGTTGTCCAGGCTGGTCTCAAACTCTTGGGCTCAAGTGATTTTCCTGCCTCAGCCTCCCAAAGTGCTGAGATTACAGGCATGAGCTACCATGCTCAGCAATAAATAATTTCTTAATGGATTTAATCAGTTTGGATTAAACTGGTTAAATACTTGGAAATAAGCAACTTAATCTTGATACCCTATTATGAAGTATGTCTAACATAAAAGCAAGAATAAAAAGATAATTTTATCACAGATAAAATTATATGATAGCTGAGATTTGCTTCCAAGTAATTCATTGGACAGAGTTAGGAAGAGGCAACGACAGTATTGATAAATCAAGAACAGACATAAAGGCTGGGTGCCGTGGCTCACACCTAGAATCCCAACACTTTAGGAGGCCAAGGCAGGCGGATCACTTGAAGTCAGGAGTTCAAGACCAGCCTGGCCAACATGGCAAAACCCCATCTCTACTAAAAATATGAAAAAATTAGTTGAGCATGGTAGCACATGCCTGCAGTCCCAGCAACTTGGGAGGCTGAGGCATGAGAATCACTTGAGCCCAGGAGACAGAGGCTGCAGTGAGTCAAAGTTGCAATACCGCACTCCAGCCAGGGCAACATGGAAACTCTGTCTCAAAAAAGAGACATTAAAAAAAGAATGGACATGGCCAGGCACAGTGGCTCATGCCTGTAGTCCCAGCACTTTGAGAGGCTGAGGTGGGCGGATCACTTGAAATCAGGAGCTTGAGACCAGCCTGGCCAACATGGTGAAACCCCGTCTCTACTAAAAATACAACCAAAAAAAATTAGCCGGGCATGGTGGTGGTACATGCCTGTAATTCTAGCTACTTGGGAGGCTGACGCAAGAGAATCACTTGAGCCCAGGGAGGCAGAGGTTGCAGTAAGCTGAGATCGTGCCAGTGCACTCCAGCCTAGGCAGCAGAGGAAAAAAAAAAAAAAAGAGAGAATGGACACAAGTTAGTAGTCATGGAAGTTAAGTGATAAGAATCAGGGGTTAGTTACACTAATCTCTTTAGTTTGATATATGTCTGAAATTTTCCAAAATGAGATGAAGGGGAGGAAGGAAGGGAGAAGAGAAGGAAAGGAGAAGCAGGGAAGGAAAGGAGAAGCAGGGAAAAAGGAAAAAGGGGAGGGTAAAGAAGTTTGGTTTAGAAAGGTATTAGACAGACAAACCCAAATAGGACTCTTCAAGTAAATATCTTACAATTCTATTCATTATTTGTGGAAAGAAATATATTTGAGATCATTAATTTTAGAACAAAAACTGGTACTAAGCCTTTGAAAGGCGAATAAAGAGGCTGTAAAACAATGACGGCTCGTATAAGTCATACCTCTCCAATCTTGACAGGTGTTCCTATCAGGGTAGGAATGCAGGGAAGGGGACAGCGGTCCCGACATTCTGGATGAGATACCACACGACAGTCTCGGCACTTCAGAGATAATTTGCCAAATTTTATCCGCTTTCCACATGGAACACAGGATTCAGGTTTAATAACCTGGGATAAAACAGAGCAGAAGAAACAGAGTGATATGAATTAGAAAATTATCATCATAATCAACTTTTTTTTTTTTTTTTGAGACTGAGTCTCACTCTGTCACCCGGGCTGGAGTGCAGTGGTACAATCTCAGCTCACTGCAACCCCCGCCTCCCAGGTTCAAGTGATTCTCCTGCCTCAGCCATTCAAGTAACTGGGATTACAGGTGCCCACCACTATGCCCAGCTGATTTTTTGTATTTTTAGTAGAGACGGGGTTTCACCATGTTGGCCAGGCTGGTCTCGAACTCCTGACCTTGTGATTCACCCACCTCGGCCTCCCAAAGTGCTGGGATTACAGGCATGAGCCACTGGGCCTGGCCTTTTTCTGTCTTTTTTTGAGACGGAGTTTCACTCTTGTTGCCCAGGCTAGAGTGCAATGGCGTGATGGAGGTTGGCTCACTGCAACCTCCACCTCCCGGGTTCAAGCAATTCTCCTGCCTCAGCCTCCCAAGCAGATGGGATTACAGGCATGCGCCACCACGCCCGGTTAATTTTTATATTGTTAGTAGAGACGGAGTTTCTCCACGTTGGTCAGGCTGGTCTCGAACTCCTGACCTCAGGTGATCCACTTGCCTCAGTCTCCCTAAGTGCTGGGATTACAGACGTGAGCCACTGCTCCCAGCCATAATCAACTAACATTTATTGAGCACTTAGTATGTGCCAAAAATTTTTCTAAGCCCTTTACACATATTTACATATGTAATTCTCATAGTAATCCCATAAGATAGGTTTTGTTTTCTTCATTTTAAGATGAAAAAACAGAAGCAAAAAGAGTTTAAGTAACTTGTTTAAGGTCATCCAGCTGGAAGGCAGCAGTGTGAGGTAGTGAAAAGAACTTGCTTACAAAGAGCAGAAAACCTGGATGTTGGATGTTGGCAAGGCATGGTAGCTCATGCCTGTAATCCCAGCACTTTGGGAGGCTAAGGCGGGAAGATCACCTGTGGTCAGGAGTTCGAGACCAGCCTGGCCAACATGGTGAAATCCCATCTCTACTAAAAGTACAAAAATTTGGCCGGGCATGGTGGCGGGCGCCTGTAATCCCAGCTACTTGGGAGGCTGAGGCAGGAGGATCATTTCAACCCAGGGGGCAGAGGTTGCAGTGAGCCAAAATCACGTCACTGCACTCCAGCCTGGGCAACAGAGTGATACTCCATCTCAAATGAAAAAAAAGAAAAAAAGAAAATCTGGATGTTAAATGTGTCACTTACTATCATGTGGCTCAAAAATGTCAACTCCTCTGAGCCTCAGTTAATTTGCTTGGATTTTTATAAGGAAATCAAATGGTACAAAAGCAAAACATTTTGAAAATCTTAGGTGATATATTCAAGAAAAAATGTAAACATGTGTCACTAAAAAGTACTAACAATGGGCCAGGCACGGTAGCTCATGCCTCTAATCCCAGCACTTGGGGAGCTGAGGCAGGGGGAGCACTTGAGCCCAGGAGTTTGAGACCAGCCTAGGCAACATAGCAAGACCAGGTCTCTACAAAAAATTTAAAAATTAGCCGGGCATGGTGGCACACATCTGTATCCCAACTACTCAGGAGGCTGAGGCGGGAGGATTGCTTGAGACTGGGAGGTTAAGGCTACAGTGAGCTATGATCATACCACTGCACTCCAGCCTGGGTGACAGAGTAAGACTCTGTCTCAAAAAAAAAAAAGTACTAACAATTGCTTCAGAAAAGGTTGGTCTCTTTAATTTAGTATTACTCACAGAATGGAAAGTAACTTACCTCTGTAACCAATAGTTACTTCTGGAGAGTAAAATTGGAATGAGGAAGGAAATTTGACATTTAACTTTATAACACTAAAGTATTTAACTTTATTCCTGGTATTTATTACTTTCACAATTAAAAAATTAAAACATGCCTAAAACAAAACGAACAATCACAGACTTACCGTCTTAGAAACAAAGTCATGCAGGCGCATCCCTCCATTACTCTGTGGCGTGCCCACACTGTCTGTCTCAGTTCTTGGCTCCAGCTGCCTGCTGTTCAGGGTGGAGTCACTGTTCCAAGGTTGTAAAGTACCTAGAAAACAAGCAACTTTTAAGCTTTGTTTCTTAAGTATTTTGTTGCTTCTAAATTTTAGCTCCAATTTCAATTGGGAGATAAACAGTAATCTGTCATCATAGCCAAAAGTGAGTACTAATGGCTATGTAAAAAAATAGTTTCAAGAAAAACTAAAGTTATGCAAGTGGGCTAGCAATTCAAAGGTAAAGCATGACACAAGCAGTTATCTGGTCCTCGGTATGCAGCAGTAAGAAACTACCCAATACATCCAATCCCTGCCTCAGGAGGGTTCTAAGAAATCAACTCTCCAAAATTTTACTAGTTGTTTTACACAGGCCAGTTTAGTCACAAATTCAATGCACCTGTTTTCCTTCGGCTCCTGGTCCAATATGGCACAGTCTCAATAGTGGACACAGCTTCGATGGGCCCACCATCATTGGGAACAGTCACTGTAGTTTTTGCAACTATGGATTCATTCCCCTGCAACAAAAGTAGTAATGAGAGAAAGACAAACAAAGCATCTAACTTACCTTCTACTATAGGGTATTCTGGAGCAGGTTAAAAGTTCCTTAGTCTTAGTTAAGACTTAAGACCCCAGTCTGAAACTTTTTTTTTTTTTTTTTTTAAGACAGAGTTTTTCACTCTATTGCCCAGGCTGGAGCACAGTGGCACGATCTTGGCTCACTGCAACCTCCACCTCCCAGGTTCAAGGGATTCTCCTGCCTCAGCCTCCTGAGTAGCTGGGATTACAAGCGTGTGCTACCACACCTGACTGATTTTTTTTTTTGAGACGGAGTCTCACTCTGTCACCCAGGCTGGAGTATAGTGGCCCAATATCAGCTCACTGCAAGCTCCGCCTCCCGGGTTCATGCCATCCTCCTGCCTCAGCCTCCCGAGTAGCTGGGACTACAAACAGGCATCCACCACCACGTCCAGTTAATTTTTTGTAGTTTTAGTAGAGACAGGGTTTCACCATGTTAGCCAGGATGGTCCCGATCCCCTGACCTTGTGATCCGCCCATCTTGGCCTCCTAAAGTGCTGGGATTACAGGTGTGAGCCACTGTGCCTGGCCGGCTGATTTTTGTATTTTTAGTAGAGATGGGGTTTCACCATGTTGACCAGACTGGTCTCGAACTCCTGACCTCAGGTGATCATTCACCTGCCTAGGCCTCCCAAAGTGCAGGGATTACAGGTGTTAGCCACCACGCCCGACCTGAAACATTCTTATGTTGAAATCTCATGTTTGGCTGGGTGCAGTGGCTCATGCCTGTAATCCCAGCATTTTGGGAGGCCGAGGTGGGAACATCACGTGAGCCCAGCAGTTCGAGACCATCCTGGGCAGCAAGGAGAGACCCCCCTCTACTTTAAAAAGTAAAAATAAAGAAATCTCATACTTAAGAAGATAAACATAGGTGATGGGGGCATATATTCAAGCAACTAAGACTCACTCTGACAGTTGTTTACTTAATCAGAGTAATTCCATTCACATGGATAAGGATTCTACTGCATAGAAAAACTTTAACCAAAGCCAGGTGTGGAGGCTCACGCCTGTAATCCCAGCACTTTGGGAGGCTGAGGCAGGCAGATCACCTGAGGTCAGGAGCTCAAGCCCAGCCTGACCAATATGATGAAACCCCTTCTCTACTAAAAACACAAAAATTAGCCAGCCGTGGTGGCATGCGCCTGTTATCCCAGCTACCTGGGAGGCTGAGACAAGAGAATCACTTGAACCTGGGAGGCCGAGGTTACAGTGAGCCAAGATCACACCATTGCACTCCAGCCTGGGCAACAAGAACAAAACTCTCTCTCAAAAAACAAACAAAAACTGTAACCAAACATCATCTCTCTCAAAACAATGCTGCAATGCTGACTCAGAGGAGTTTTAATGCTCGGGGCCTGTAATCTCTGTTATCTTGGCCTGACTATTCTTACCTGGTCTACTGTGGAGCCAATGGAACGAGTTTTCTTCACAGGTCCAGGGGGACCATCAACAAACTGTCGGCTACTAGAGCGCTAAAAAGGAGACAAAGACCCGTAACTTTAGTGCCAAGCAGAACTGAAGCACAGAAGATAAAATTATTCCATCAGACAACTTGGATACAGGTCCTAGGGATTAGGGCTACAGTAAATAACAATGTGCTCTCTCTCTCTCTCTCTCTGCCTATTTCCACATGAAGAATAAGCTGTTCCAAAAGAATATGTTGTACAAAAATGCTCTCAGTGCCCTAGAAAAAATGAGCAAGCTGTGGAGAAATTTAGATGACACTACCAGAAAAAGTACAGCTGTAATCCTAACTAAGGACATGAAGTCTTGGAAACACATTAAGTACCCTAAACAAGCATACACAGATAGATCTCTATATATCCCATTATACACGCATTTCATCTGAAGCTTATATTAGAGCACAAAAGTTCTGTGTAAAAATTCATATGACAATTCAAAACAAACTTAAGTTTATCCTTTTCCACTGTACGAATGAATTGAAATGCAGCCTAAACAGTGAAATGGACAGGATCCTGTCCTAAGTTACTACTTCAAAGAGTACCAACACTGGTTGGGAGCAGTGGCTCACGCCTATAATCCCAGCACTTTGGGAGGCCAAGGCAGGTGGATCACCTGAGGTCAGGAGTTCGAGACCAGCCTGGCCAACACGGTAAAACCCCATTTCTACTAAAAATACAAAAATTAGCTGGGTGTGGCGGGCACCTGCAATCCCAGCTGCTTGGGAGGCCAAGGCAAGAGAATTGCTTGAACCCAGGAGGCGGAGGTTGCAGTCAGCCAAGATTGCGCCATTGCACTTCAGCCTGGGCAACAAGAGCAAAACTCCATCTCAAAAAAAAGAGAATATCAATACTGTCCCCACAGCATGAATTCATTTGTACTATGTGCTTAACAATGGCTAGAGCAACATGTCAGGAATGCAGTATTATGGCAAAATTTGCAAAAATAACTCTATTATTACTATGTTTACAAAAAAGACTAAACAAACCAAACATACCCTCTTTTCTCTCTTCTTCAGTTTGAAAGTCTTCACCAAAGAAGAGTCCCAATCCTGTTGACAATTACACTGTATTAATTTCTTTTTTTGGTTAGGCCTTCCCTAAACCCTGTACAAATAAATTTACAGAGAACTTTAAAGGCTTCGTCAGTCAGGCTACCTAATGTACAATTTGGGGAGAGTTAAAGAAGGGAAGGTCTCAAGTGTTTGAGCTATAGAGCTATAGTAAGTTAATGTGCTTTCTTTCAAAAATTGAAGCTATTATTATAAAATCAGGAATCAATACCACAGAGGCAAGAAAAGGTTAAAGAATCAACTTCTGCCGTGATTATTTCCGGTGGCTGATCCTTTATTTCTGATTATTTTTGTAATTAGTTTTAAAACTTACAGAATGTTAGGCACTATACTGATCGTGTTAGATGTGATTCTTGCCCCCAAGGGACTGCCATTGTCTAATCAGATGCTCTGCATAATGTGGCCACTTAAAAAGTTCTACAGTTTAGGAACCTGGGCCCTAAAACATGTTCACCACTAAAGAACTATTTGTCTTTTATTGTGGTCACATTTCAATTCACCTATTTTAACTATTTGCATTCATTTTAGTAGTTACCTGTGATTTCCTTACTCCTGATTATCCCTGAAAACAGTATCTAGAAATAGTGGTATACAGCAAATAATAGCTTAGCTAAATAAATTTAACTTCCTCAATTCATGGTCCAGTAATTTAGTTACTGGTTGTTTGATTCAGCTTCAGTTACAACAAATATCATATCATACATAGGTCTAGCTCAAAAATCAACTGATAATATGATCTAGTTTTATTATATATTCGAGACCTCCACTATATCATTCCCTATTTGAAAAAGATGATGCCTAATATTTTTATCTATAAAATGGCCATATATTCCCTGGTCAAACACTGAATTTGAACAGAAAACTCCTAGCCATGTAACAAGTAGTTGTCACTTGTTTTGCTATATCAGAAAACCAGTCACCAAAAACTTCCTGATTTGTTTTGTTTGCTAGTTTTCAGCTAGCAACAGAAAAGATGCACAAATCAATGAACTATATCAAAGACTGTATCAGGAGATGACCTTTTATGCAGAAGCATCACTATAAGTAAAAAGAAGTGTGCTGCCCCATAAAAGCAGGGCAACAAATAGTTTAACATGTTAACCATTGTTGATGAAAGCATTATATAGTGTCTAGGAACTCTAATCACACTTTTCTGGGTGAAATCCCAGGACCTTGGTGTCCTTCTAATTGTGAAGTACGACTATGCTTTTCCCAAGAACCAAACTAATTCAGAAATAAGGCACAAATCTATTTAAGAGCAGCAAATAAACGCTGCCGACATACAGTCTTGCTAATATTTTTATTACTAGCTGGGCTTTAATAAGTCAAAATATAATCAATTAGTACAAGTGGCACACAGAGATCTATTAAATGAACTCAACTCACGCCAAATTCTGAATTCTATATTCTCACTTCAGAAACTAATACAAAAGCCAGTCTCTTATAGCTCATGTGGATTTACATTTTAAATTGCTAGCTCAGAATCTGTAACACATCAACTAATAAAATAGTAATATAAGATGTTCAGAAGAGAGGACAGGAGAGATATTCCTGGGGAAGCAGAGGTAAGAAAAGTAGGTAATTCTCAGAGATCAAATGTTTATTACCAGTGATTCATCAGTCTTGTCAAAGCTGATATCTGATAAAATGGAACCAGATTCATCAATGGTTGATAGTCTAGATCAGTAAAACAATACAATGTTAGACATAGTAGACCGTGGAATGTAAAATTCACCAACATTCAGAATAAGTCCTACTGGTCAGGTAATCAGTTAATTTCATAGCAAAATCTTCACTATGGAGACAACTACAATCTCAAACCCTGTGGTAGGCTACTTTGTATGGTTTCCACGGAGGAGTGTGTGTGCATGAGCACAGGTGCAGCACAGTTGCTTTTTCAGCAAAGACCTTATAACAGCAGTTGAAAGTTAGTCAGGGTTATGGGTGCTATTCTCTACTGAGTTTGTATTACAGGTTACTCAAAATTCACAAAATCAAGGGAATGAAGTTTAATTAGATCCCAACTGTGCTAGTTTTTACAAATGAGAGTATTACCCAACACTGACTTTTTAAGAAATTAAGCCTGTACGTCTTCTTAGTTATAAAGATTCCCCATAAAACAACCAAGCAACAAAACAAATAGCTGACCTTTCCCTGCGTATTGTACTGGGAATGTTAAATTCAAAGCCTGGTTGAGAGTATTTTAAACAGTGGTGCAGTGGAACCAAAATTATTGTCTCGTCTTGGCTTACAGAGGCCTTTCTAAACCAGAAGAGCTATAAGAGCTCTCTGGAGAGTAAACACTGAAAGTATTGCTGAACTGCCACTTTCACCTTTGGGTTTCTCAGCAATGCGCAGGATTAGTTATTGATGCACAATTTAGCACCAATATCAAAATTTTATCCATGGTGAAACAACATCCTTAGGAAAGATTTAAAAATAAAATAAAATCCATCCTAGCTAACACGGTGAAACGCCGTCTCTACTAAAAAATATAAAAAACTAGCCAGGCGAAGTGGCGGGTACCTGTAGTCCCAGCTACTTCAGGCTGAGGCAGAAGAATGGCGTAAACCCAGGAGGCAGAGCTTGCAGTGAGCTGAGATCCAGCCACTGCACTCCAGCCTGGGCGACAGAGCGAGACTCCCTCTCAAAAAAAATAAATAAATAAATAAATAAAATAAATAGGGACGTCCCTGTGCCTTTATTCCCCACCTACTCTTCCCCCCAAAATCTTTTTCTGCCTTTTTAAGCACACATTCTAGAAGCAGTATATTTAAGAATTCAGATAACAAGAATATCTGACAGCTGTGTTGCTTGCGATCGGATAACAACAGATGCAGTTCCTCCACCTTTTGTTCCCAGCATTGCTGCTGGATGGTTGGCCTCTGTTGAGAAAAGCCAGAGCTGATTTTTGCTCCTCGCTTAGTTGAATGCTGCCAGATGTGTCACACATGAGCATCTCTCGAATCAGCTGAATCTGTCGTTCCTACAGACCAAAGCAGAGTAAAGCATCATAACTAGCCAGGGGAGAAAGCGTCACCTCAAATTTATGGGACAGGCAGACCAGAAGACATTAAAATACGAGCATTATGCAAATGGGCCTTCAGGAAGGCTGCTACACCAATAGCATATTAATTCACATCAAACCCAGATTGTGTCTCTGATTTCTGACTGGCAAAATGAACTACATCTAGCATAGCAAAGTTTCTGCTACAAGACTTTTGGATTAACCTGCTAATCCAAGAGGAGAATAATGCAAAATGAGAGTCCCAAAATAGATTTCACATAGCAAAAACACTTTAGTGTCATTTTATCAGAACAAATATTGGCTTCTATGGATCAAAACAGCCACCCACCTAAGTAGTGGAGCAAAATGCATTAAAATGGATACAAAGCTATAAAGCACTGGAACCAGACAATTTGAGTTTACTGAGGCAGCTAACACTGTATACCAAGATGGATTGGTCCCTCCCAGTAAAGGCTTTCCTTTGTACTATGACCCATTCTGACACTAAAAATGGTAGTGTTCTGTGTCAGTCACATTGCTCAACTGGTTGAATACATCTAACCTTTTACTCTGAATTAGAGAGCGGTGATGAAAAGAGTCACAGTTGTTTTGTCTGTATGAATGACAAAGTACCAGCTACTCATATAAGGATGGATATTCCGGGTAGCACTTAAAATAAACAATGGATGGCTAATATCTTGTGACAGATCAAGTACGTTAGGATCTCCCTCCCTCCCTTTTCCTCTAATTCTTTAAGTTCTTATTTGAAATCTGTCTGTTGGCCTGGCACGGTGGCTCAAGCCTGTAATCCCAGCACTTTGGGAGGCCGAGACGGGCGGATCACAAGGTCAGGAAATCGAGACCATCCTGGCTAACCCGGTGAAACCCCGTCTCTACTAAAAAATACAAAAAACTAGCTGGGCGAGGTGGCGGGCGCCTGTAGTCCCCGCTACTTGGGAGGCTGAGGCAGGAGAATGGCATAAACCCGGGAGGCAGAGCTTGCAGTGAGCTGAGATCCGGCCACTGCACTCCAGCCTGGGCGACAGAGCGAGACTCCGTCTCAAAAAAATTTAAAAAAAAAAATGAAATCTGTCTGTTAAGTAATAGTTTCAAGTCTAAATGACAAAAACATATAAATTTCAAATTACGAAGAACAAGATTCCTAGTCTGCAATTTCAGCTCTAATCATGGGCAAGCTGTTAAAGAACAGGTCACTTTCAGTTCTTTAATGTGGAAGAAGAAACTAGGTATATCTGGCAAGTGGAAACTGTCAGACAATGCTTTCCCCCTCTCGCATCATCACTGTTCTAGCATGGAAAACAATACACACCAGCTTTTCGCAGTCAGCCTCAGCTCTCTGTCTCCGTTTGATCTCTACATCCACCTGATTACGTGCATGCTTCAGCTTAACGTCCAGAGCACTTCGCTCAGTCTCTGCTTTCATCAAAAGATCCTTGTATTTCCCCAGCTCATGGTCAGTCCTCTGCCACTTTTTACGGAAATCCTCAAAGTCCTTCGCCAACTGGATAAATTCTGAGGAAAGGGGGAATCTTTAATAATTCAAGCACCAAACAGTATAATTGCTCTAATAAATGAGTCCTACAGTTAGCTTTATTTGAAATTCATAATTAAGGAACCAGCTGAACTATGGGCAAATCCAGCTGAAAATAACCGGGTGCAGATCTTGGATATATTTGTCACTCTGATGAGAACTTTGTGGGTAGCAATTCCTATTTCGATAGGCCACTTACTTTTGGCTTAGCCAGTGGCATCTGCTATGGAATATGTAACTCATTAGTCACCTGGCTCCAGATGTAACACTAACACTGAAAGCTCCTGAACAGAAGGCAATCAAAGGGGGATACCTTTGAGGCAGCTGTCACGCACCAGGACAGTTATAGCTATAAAACAAAAACAGCTTCCTTTACAGTCACGCATTGCTGCACCAGAGAGATGTTAAACAGCAAATTCAAATGTAACTGCTGTAATATGCTCCAGTAGACGTAGATTATTAATATTACAGATGTCTAGACCTACAATTCCGTTTGGCTATATAATTATACAAATATTGATTTGAAAGTAAAAAGCCAATTTGCTTTTGCTGTTTAACACTGCCCTGAAGGGTATGTAAACATTCCAGTTGAAAAAAAAAAAAAAGAGGAAGAGAAGATCATACTAGCTTTTGGAACATCCCTGATAGCACAATGTGAAGTCTCTTCAAATGTCTGCAAAGAGAGCATCACTTCCAAGGCAGCATCTCAAAGGAAGAAGATAACCCTGGTGGCATTCATTCTTATCTCCTGCTATTGGCAAAGCTGTTCTTCTGCAATGTATTTGCAAAAGTGCCTTACAATTTTCTAGTTAACCTCCATCTATCTCTAAGGATCACTCTCCACCAACATCAAGGAAGAAGGTCTCAACGTGTACATCTGCTGTTAGTCAAACTAACCCAGTTTACAGCGAAACTAGGCCAAATTCACACACAGCAGATTCTTAGGTAGTAAGGGCACTTTTCCCATATGAATTTAACCTAAGAGCATAGAAACAATATATAGTCCTTTTTAAACAATTTTAATAATTTGACCAAATATCAAACTTACAAATTAGGATACCAATTTCTTCCAGAAAAACCAAGTCATTAAGGAAACTTTCGTTTTTAGCAAACAACAAGTTTCAGCAAAATAGGTTATTATGACCTAGCTATCTTAAACAATGCAAATATCAACAATAAAAAAAAAAAGTATGGCTGGGCACGGTGACTCACACCTGTAATCCCGGCACTTCGGGAGGCCAAGGCAGGCAGATCACGAGGTCAGGAGATCAAGACCATCCTGGCTAACATGGTGAAACCCCGTCTCTACTAAAAATACAAAAAAATTAGCCGGGCATAGTGGCGGGCGCCTGTAGTCCCAGCTACTCGGGAGGCTGAGGCAGGAGAATGGCGTGAACCTGGGAGGCAGAGGTTGCAGAGAGCCGAGATCGTGCCACTGCACTCCAGCCTGGGCAACAGAGACTCTGTCTCAAAAATAAATAAATAAAGTATTACAATTCAAATAGTTTTAAGAAATAATACGTTGGGTTAGTCTGGAACATGCTACTTTTTTGTGGGTTTATTTTTTTAGCTTAAAGAAGAAAACCTATCTGTTTGCAAACTAAATACCGTATGCATACACACTCAAAATATTTACCAAACTGAAAAACAATTTTGAAAATAAAAAGATTTTCATCTGACCTAATTTTGCTGGTTTGTTTGTTCTTTAGGATACTCCTTTTACTAAATTACTGCTTCAGCTTAGTTTAAGTCAGACCCAAAGCAGAACATTTACATACCTGATTAATATATTACTTTTTGTGTTTTCAGGTGAGAAATGTGAAAAAAAAGTAATGTCTTTTTTTTCTTTTTTTGGAGACAGAGTTTCACTCTTGTTGCCCAGGCAGAAGTGCAATGGCACAATCTTGGATCACCGCAATCTCCACCTCCTGGGTTCAAGCAATTCTCCTGCCTCAGCCTCATGAGTAGCTGGGATTACAGGTGTGGGCCACCATGCCCAGCTGATTTTTGTATTTTTTGTAGAGACGGGGTTTCACTATGTTGGCCAGGCTGGTCTCAAACTCCTGACCTCAGGTGATCCACTGGCCTTGGCCTCCAAAAGTGCTAGGATTACAGGTGTGAGGCACTGTGCCCGGCATACTTTTTACTTGAGACAGTCTTCCTCTGTCACCCAGACTGGAGTGCAGTAGCACAATCTCAGCTCACTGCAACCTCTGCCTCCCAGGTTCAAGCAACTCTCCTGCCTCAGCCTCTTGAGTAACTGGGACTACAGGAGTACGCCACCACGCCCAGCTAATTTTTGTATTTTAACTAGAGATGGAGTTTTACCATGTTGGCTAGGCTGGTCTCAAACTCCTGACCTCAAGTGATTCACCCGCCTCAGCCTCCCAAAGTGCTAGGATTATATGCATAAGCCACCACGCCCGGCCGAAAGACACTACTTTTATGTACAATTCTGCTATGAGCAAAGTTTGCTAGGATCGGGTCAGAAGGCATTTTGGACTACAGATCAGAAACAATTTTGATGTTGAAGACCAACAATCATGGCACTGTTTTGGTCAGTTGGTGAATCACAATTCAGCTTGGTACTTGCCTTTCATGAAGTGCACATTAAAAGATTTATAAAATTCAGGTCGGGCATGGTGGCTCTCGCCTGTAATCCCAGCACTTTGGGAGGCTGAGGCGGGCAGATCACTTGAGCCCAGTAGTTCAAGACCAGTATGGCCAACATGGTGAAACCCTGTCTCTACTTAAACACAAAAATTAGCTGGGCTTAGTGGTATGCGCCTGTAATCCCAGCTACTCCAGGAGGCAGAGGTCGCAGTGAGCTGAGATTGTGCCACGGCACTCCAGCCTGGGCAACAGAGTGAGATACTGTCCCAAAAAAAAAGACTTATAAAATTCAAATTACAGCTGGGCACGGTGGCTCAAGCCTGTAATCCCAGCAGTTTGGGAGGCCGAGACGGGCGGATCACGAGGTCAGGAGATCGAGACCATCCTGGCTAACATGGTGAAACCCCATCTCTACTAAAAAATACAAAAAAAACTAGCCGGGCGAGGTGGTGGGCGCCTGTAGTCCCAGCTACTCGGGAGGCTGAGGCAGGAGAATGGCATAAACCCGGGAGGCGGGGTTTGCAGTGAGCTGAGATCCGGCCACTGCACTCCAGCCTGGGCGACAGAGCGAGGCTCCGTCTCAAAAAAAAAAAAAAAAAAAAAAAAATTCAAATTACAGTACCTCCTTTAAAAAGTTATATACACCCTAAACTATGAAGTGCACCTATGAAAAAGGAGGAAAGAGGCCAGGCGCAGTGGCTCAAGCCTGTAATCCCAGCACTTTGGGAGGCCGAGACGGGCGGATCACGAGGTCAGAAGATCGAGACCATCCTGGCTAACATGGTGAAACCCCGTCTCTACTAAAAAATACAAAAACCTAGCCGGGCGAGGTGGCAGGCGCCTGTAGTCCCAGCTACTCAGGAGGCTGAGACAGGAGAATGGCGTGAACCCGGGAGGCGGAGCTTGCAGTGAGCTGAGATCCGGCCACTGCACTCCAGCCTGGGCGACAGAGCGAGACTCCGTCTCAAAAAAAAAAAGAAAAAGAAAAAGAAAAAGGAGGAAAGAGAAGGGAAATTTCCAAATTGAGGGTTATTTTTGATTTATTCAAAATTTAAAAATCAGGATTTGGTTCATAGCTCAGCAAGCAGATTTAAGTGGGTCCAGAAATCTTAATTTTTTTTTTCCGTTTACTCCCCAAGGCCTTTGAACAGGCTCTTCCATTTGTCTTCCCCACTACCCTCTCTAAGTTTCTTAAGGACAAAGACCCTATGTCTCCTTTGCTCTTTTATCTCCAGTGTTGTAACCTGCCTAACACACAGTAGACACTTGAAATATCTGTTGAACAAATGAATGAATGAAAAGCCGCTGTTCAAATTAAATTTACCAGCATCCAAGACCACCCTACCAGTTTAAACAAACTTACCTCCCACCACTATGCAATACCCACCTAGCTAAACCGGTCTGCCCCTGCCCACAGAACAGAGGCCTTCTCACTTGTGACCAAGCTATGCACTCCAAATGGAATGCCCTACCTACTCTTCTTAACATACCCATTTACCAAGTCCCATCTGGTCTGTGAATCTTTTCCTAATCAGTTTGCAACACATTAAATTTTTCTAAATTACCCAAAAGCATGTATTTTGATACTTGTACTATCTTCTGTTTCATGAGAAAAAAAATCCTGTCTCTGAAACTAAAATACCATAATCTTCAAGACAGGCAATATATCATATATACTTCAGTATTTGATACCGTGCATAGTGTAGTACAAACCTAGTATATCACTGGTACACAATAAGCACCTGATAAATGTTAAATTATACTTATTCCTAATTTATACACCAATGATATTTTTTAAAAAAGCTCAGGCAGCTTATGACAAATTAAAAATAGAACATAAAAAACTGTGTGGACTGGAGAAAACAAGATAACAAAATACGCCATTAAAGTCATCTTTTTTAAAATATTAACTTTCATTCTGATCTTCTTGTAACTTGGACTTAGCTCTCCCTTTCTTTTTTTAGAGACGGAGTCTCACTCTGTTGCCCAGGCTATAGTGCAATGACATGATCTTGGCTGACTGCAACCTCCACCTCTCGGGTTCAAGTGATTCTCATCCCTCAGTCTCCCAAGTAACAGGGATTACAGGTAAACACTACCATGCCTGGCTAACTTTTTGTATTTTTAGTAGAGAAGGGGTTTCCCCATGTTGGTCAGGCTGGTCTTGAACTCCTGACCAAGTGATCTGCCCGCCTTGGCCTCCCAAAGTGCTGGGATTACAGGTGTGAGCCACTTTGCCCAGCCCGGACTTAAGCTTTTTAAAAAACAATACATGCCGAGCATGGTGGCTCACGCTTGTAATCCCAGCACTTTGAGTGGCCAGGGCAGGTGGATCACCTGAGGTCGGGAGTTAGAGACCAGCCTGACCAACATGGAGAAACCCCATCTCTACTAAAAATACAAAATTAGCCAGGCGTGGTGGCACATGCCTGTAATTCAGCTACTCGGGAGGCTGAGGCAAGAGAATCACTTGAACCCAGGAGGCAGAGGTTGCGGTGAGCTGAGATTGCACCACCGCACTCCAGCCTGGGCAAAAAAGAGTGAAAAACTCTATCTCCAAAAAAAAAAAAAAAAAATCAATACAAAAAAGAGAAAGAGGAATGAAGTTAATGATGAAAGGCAAGAGTAAGGAGTCAAGGGATACTTAGGCATGCAGGGAATTCCTAAGGATCTAAGAAGAGTATAGGCCGGACACAGTGGCTCACGACTGTAATGCCAGCACTTTGTGGGGCCAAGGCAGGTGGATCACTTGATGTCAGGAGTTTAAGATGAGCCTGGCCAACATGGGGAAACATTGCTACTAAAAATACAAAAACTAGCCAGGCTTGGTGGCATGCACCTGTAATTCCAGCTACTTGGGAGGCTGAGGCAGGAGGATCACTTGAACCCAGGAGACAGAGGTTGTAGTGAGCTGAGATCATACCACTGCACCCCAGCCTGGGCAACAGAATGAGACTGTCTCAAAAAAAAAAAAAAACAAGAAAAAGAAAAAAAGAGGACAGACACTGGGGTGGATGCACAAAGTTGATTCTAGTGTCTAAAAAACACAGGGCCACTTTAGTTCCTCAAAAGCCAACATTTGCCAGGCGCACTGGCTCACACCTATAATCCCAGCACTTTGGGAGGCTAAGGTAGGAGGATCACCTGAGCCCAGGAGTTCAAGACCAGCCTGGAAAACATGGCAAGACCTTGTCTCTACAAAAAATAGAATTAAAACAAAAGTAGTGCTTACAGTAGTTTGGGAGAAAAAGTAAATAATAAAAATTCAAAATAAAATAATAAAAATAAATACCGGCCGGGCACGGTGGCTCACGCCTGTAATCCCAGCACTTTGGGAGGCCGAGGCGGGCGGATCACAAGGTCAGGAGATCAAGACCACGGTGAAACCCCGTGTCTACTAAAAATACAAAAAATTAGCCGGGCGTGGTGGCAGGCGCCTATAGTCCCAGTCACACAGGAGAATGGCATGAACCCGTGAGGCGGAGCTTGCTGTGAGCCCAGATTGTGCCACTGCACTCCAGCCTGGGCAACAGGGTGAGTTTCCGTCTCAAAAAAAAAAAAAAAAAATGAGCCGGTGTGGTGGCATGAGCCTATAGTTCCAGCTACTCGGGAGGCTGAGGTAGGAGGATTGCTTGAGCCCAGGAGTTCAACGCCACAGTAAGCTATGATTGCACCACTGTACTCCAGCCTGGGCAACAGAGCAAGACCTTGTCTCCAAAAAACAAAAACTAGGCCAGGCACGGTGGTTCACGCCTGTAATCCCAGCACTTTGGGAGCCAAGGCAGGTGGATCACCTGAGGTCAGGAGTTCAATACCAGCCTGGCCAACGTGATGAAACCCTTTCTCTACTAAAAACACAAAAATTAGCCAGGCATGGTGGCAGACACCTGTAATCCCAGCTACTCAGGAGGCTGAAGCAGGAAAATTGCTTGAACCTGGGAGGCAGAAGTTGTAGTGAGCTGAGATTCTGCCACCGCACTCCAACCTGGGCAACAGAGTGAGACACTGTTTCAAAAAAATAAAATAAAAAATAAATGAGGGCCGGGCGCGGTGGCTCATGCCTGTAATCCCAGCACTTTGGGAGGCCAAGGCAGACGGATCACCTGAGGTCAGCAGTTCGAGACCAGCCTGACCAACATGGAGAAACCCCGTCTCTACCAAAAATAAAAAATTAGCCAGGCATGGTGGCGCATGCCTGTAATCCCAGCTACTCGGGAGGCTGAGGCAGGAGAATCTCTTGAACCTAGGAGGCAGAGGTTGCAGTGAGCCGAGATTGCACCATTGCACTCCAGCCTGGGTAAGAGTGAAACTCTTGTTTCAAAAAATAAAAATAAAAAAATAAAAAAGCCAACATTCCAAATTAGAGATTTGGAGAAGGAGGTAAAATGTACCTCTATAAGAGGAATAAATGGGAAGGTAAAAATTTGCTTATATAATAAAATCAGGATTTCTGTAAAAATAAGTATTTTGGGGGGGAGATTTCTGGCATAATCATTTCCCAAAGTATTTTCACAACATCTCAATTTATGCCCAAATCCTCATAGCACTCCCACAAAGAAAATAGAGATGTTTAAATTCCTATTTTATAGGTGGAGAAACAGACACAGAAATAACAGGTAAAAGCTAGCACTAGTTATCAACACTCTAAACCACAGAGTCTTCCCTCTGCCCCCATATTTTATCAGTTGCCTCCTTCTATAGGTCTTATTATCACAATCTCTTCTACCCATTTCTCCCTACTTCCATCTTCACAACCACCATTCCAGTTAGGGCTATTATTGCCTCTTTCCTGAGCTATGACAACCATGTCATTCCTAGTCAGTCTCTCAGCATCCACCTCTAATGCAGCCTACACCTCTGCCAGGGTAATCTTCCTAAAGCACAGTTTTGATTATGTCACTCCCCCTTACTCCTATTTCCCTCAAGTCCCACACCCTCTTGCCTCCGCTCAGGCTGTCGCCTGATCTAAAATACCCCCTTTCATCTCTGCCTGTTGGGATTCTACCCTACAGCTAAAGCTCAGCTCAAACCCTTTCCTCCATAATACCATTTAGTCATCCCTTTCCCTCAATTCAAAAATGCTAAAAGCCCTGATAGGTTCTCACAAAATATTTGCTGAATGAACCTGAGTATTAAGATCTCTTATTCCACACTCTAGTCCCCACCACACTCTAAAGTAATCCATCTTCTGAGATGATGTGACCTCAAAGAGAAGCCTAATTAGTATGCCATTGTGGTTACTGAGCTGGTACCAGATGATAGGGTCATGCAGCAGCTATTAGAGAGAGAAAATAGAATATTGTTTTGAAAGGCCTGTAAGTGGATAAGAGCTATTAAAAACATCAATCAATTCAAAGAAAATATTGAATGGCATAAGCAAGACACCACAGCAAGTACTATAGAAATAAAAAAAAGTTCAAGACACAGTTCTTACATTACTTTAACACCAGTAAGGCTGACTTGAGAACAACATTTACTAAATTAGGTATTAATGAAAGTCTGAAATAGGAGAGGATGGTAATACAAAGAGAAGCTGGTATAGAATAATTCCCTTAGATCACATGTCAGTACCATCAGCCCCATTTTTCTTTCTTGCTAATTTATTTCCCAGACGGTTTCTCTATTAGCACCTCCTTTTTCTCCCCAGTTCGCCACCCCATCCCAATCCTTTATTCCTTCCCCCGGGGAGATGGAGTCTCACTCTGTCACCCAGGCTGGAGTGCAGTGGCACAATCATAGTTCACTGTAGCCTCAAACTCCTGGGCGGAAGCGACCCTTCAGCCTCCTGAGTATCTGGGACCACAGGCGTGTGTCACCACACCCAGCTAATTCTTTTGTTTTTGAAATAGGGTCTCGCTCTGTCCTAGGTTGGAATACCCGAGTGTGATCTCAGCTCAATGCAACCTCCGCCTTCCCAGTGATCCTTCCACCTCAGCCTCCGAGGTAGCTGGGATCACAGGAGCATGCCACCACACCGGCTTTTTCTTTTTCTTTTTTTTTTCTGTAGAGATGGGGTTTTTGTGGCCAGGCATTCACACCTGTAATCCCAGCACTTTGGGAGGCTGTGGTGGGTGGATCATTTGAGGTCAGGAGTTCAAGACCAGCCCGGCCAACATGACAAAACCCCATCTCTACTAAAAATACAAAAATTAGCTGAGTGTGGTGGTGGACGCTTATAATCCCAGCTACCTGGGAGGCTGAGGCAGGACAATTGCTTGAGCCCAGAAGGTGGAGGTTGCAGTGAGCTGAGATCACGCCACTGCACTCCAACCTGGGTGACAGAGTGATATTCCATCTCAAAAAAAAAAATAAAACCAGAGATGGGGTTTTGCCATGTTGCCCAGGTTGGTCTCCTGGACTCAATTGATCCACTCATCTCAGCCCTACAAAGTGCTAAGATTATAGGCATGAGCCACTATGCCCGACTGCTAATGTTTTCAGAGACAGTCTTGCTATGTTGCCCAAACTGGTCTCAAACTCCTGGCATCAAGTGATTCTCCTGCCTCAGCCTCCTGAGTAGCTGGGATTACAGGTGCAAGCCACCAAACTTGGCTCTCAATCATTAATTACTCAGCATCAAATATATGAATTAGGTGAAAGCAGATGCCTAGTATCTCCTTCGAAAAGAAATTGTGGACTGGGCCTGGTGGCTCATGCCTATAATCCCAGCACGTTGGGAGGCAGAAGTGAGAGGACTGCTTGAGGCCAGGAGGTGGACACCAGCCTGGGTAAAATAGGGAGACCTTATCTCTACAAAAAATTTTGAAAAAGTAGCAGGGCATGGTGGCACAACCTGGGAGACAGAGTGACATTCTTAAAAAAGAAAAAAAAGAAAAAAGAAGAAATTATGACTTTTTCCCACTTCAACTGAAAATGCTTTTATAGAACACAAAGAAAATCCAGGATAAAAAGTATAGCCAACTACTACTCTAAAGAAAAAAGCAATATCCTAGTAAATTGTTCCCAGTTCATGGCACAGAAAATAGTGCCAACTATTCAGCGGAAAAAGAATCTTGATAATAAAAAAGCGGCCGCACACAGTGGCTCACGCCTGTAATCCCAGCACTTTGGGAGGCCGAGGCAGGTGGATCACCTGAGGTCAGGAGTTTGAGAACAGCCTGGTTAACATGCAAAACCCTGTCTCTACTAAAAATACAAAAAATTAGCCAGGCGTGGTGGCATGTGCCTGTAATCCCTGCTACTCGAGAGGCTGAGGGAATCGCTTGAACCTGGGGAGCAGAGGTTGCAGTGAGCCGCGATGTCGCCACTGCGCTCCAGCCTGGGTGACAGAGAGAGACTCCATCTCAAAAAAATAAATAAAGATAATAAAAAAGCCTGGCTAAAACCTGTTAAGGGCAGCTATAGAAAAGAATTTTAGTGACCATTTAGAATGAGTGTCTGTTAGGCTTTGACCACGTAAGTGACCACTGCTTTATTTTTAGGTAACCCAAATGAAAAACAACTTTAAGACTGGAAAATACTTCAGCTTTGTAAAAATCCCAAATTTGAAATCTGTTTTTCCTTTTGGACAGGCCAGCTCAGAATGACTTACGGAGTTCATTTCCTTCACTGAGAATCTCTGCCCGGCGCACAAGCTGCTCAAACAGATTCCGCATATTCAGCATCATAGTATCCATCTTTCTGCCAAGAAATCAAATATACATTAGGGGTCCTGCCTTCTCACCCACGACAGAAGATTCTATAGCAATCCAGCCATCAGTGACCAACATCTGGACTCTTCCATTTATAACTACCATTATAAGAATCTCAAGCTAACAACAGATGTTTTGTGTGATTCTTATTATAAAAACAAACTTGGAATATTTAAGACTCATCTGAAAATTAGAAAACCATTTCAGACCTTTGAATATAACAGCCCCTCCAATCACTTTGTAGCAGAAAACAAATAGGAAAGAGCATGTCAGTTGATTACTAAGTGACTGACCAATAACAAAATGTGGTTCTTCAAGTCAAGCCTATTGATTAATATAATACTTTTGCCAGTTTATTCCTTGTGGGCCTTGAAGACCTACAATGTAACTTGAAATATCTGTTTTTAATTTCATTTTTAGCTAATGCCCCTGTTGCAACTGCCTTTTAAAATGCAGGACATGGTCAGCACATTTCCTACCAACAGCACAGATGACGTCACACGAATGATTAAGTGGGAAAATCGCCAGCTCAGCAGCACAAGAATTATTTCTGTAATGCAGGGCTCTCTGCTGGGCTGCGTGCAGGAACTACGTCTAACAAATTTATTCTAAGTAGAGGCAAAGGATTATGTTGTACCACATTCTGGCATCAGAGAGACAATACACCACCTTCACAGTTCGAAGGGCAAAGCAAAAATCATTTGCTACTGTGTTCTGTATAGTGAATTTCAGGCTTCGTATTTCCCCCCAAAGGCCTGCTGATACTATAGAAAAAACAGTGTCGTTACAGGCTGTTATATTCCAAATAGACTTTAACTGGGAACACTTTGAGGAAATAAGATCTTCACTTAACAGTCAAGAAAGAAAGACATTAACTGGATGTTATGAAAACTATCAAGGAAATGAAATAAAAAGTCAAATTTCATTAGAAATATAATGTCCTCAGAAATACCATTAAAGGATTCTTATGTTTCTCTTAACCAATGCTTCAACATTCTAGTCCAGGTCCTTATTTCCTAAACAAAATTTTAAGAACTCTTATGAAGGGTTAGTGATTTTGCAATGTTTAGAAGATTGTACCACAAGCTATGAGAGCAAGAAAAAATATATTAAAAAGCACAAAGAACAAAGAATATATGAACATAGGCTGGGCACGGTGGCTCACATCTATAATCCCAGCACTTTGGGAGGCCAAGGTGGGCGGATCACTTGAGGTCAGGAGTTCGAGACCAGCCTGGGCCAACGTGGCGAAACCCTGTCTCTAGTAAAAACACAAAAATTAGCTGGACACAGTGATGTGTGCCTGTAATCCCAGCTACTTGGGAGGCTGAGGCAGGAGGATTGCTTGAACCTGAGAGGCAGAGGTTGAGCTGAGACGGTGCCACTGTACTCCAGTCTGGGTGCCAGAGCAAAAAAAAAAAAAGAATATATAAATATAAGATATTTTCTATTAAGTGCTGCAGAATTATTCATTTATACTCATACGATAATTGCTGTAATAGAAAAAAAGTTTTCAGTTCCAAGCCTGGATGCAATATATACCTGAATCAGGGCCGGAAACCAAGATTTTCAAATGGCAAGTATCTGTTCCAAGCTACATAATCACAGTAAGCTGCTAAGCAACCAGACCAACAAATGTATTACAAAGATCTTTCTCTAAACTAAGAACAAAACTAAAAGGATAGCATTAAAACCGGCAGGAAGAGCTGTGGAATTCATGGAGACTCCACGGATTTAACAATATAACGAAATAAGCAACATACCCCAAGTGCTACAGGACAGAAACGGGCAGGACATTGGGTAGTCAATTCAAATGTTGATTTCCTTTGGCTCTCATGAGGTAAAAATGGAAGACTCTAATCAATAGTTTTAATATAAGGTATTGCTTTTTATCATCTCGGCACTCACTCACATATTGTGAGACTATAAGACAGTGAGCTCAATACCACAGCAAAACTTCTAATCTAAGAATTCAAAAAGGAAAATTTCATGGTGCTAGGATGTTGAAAACTGGTTGTTTAAAAAAAAATATTTTTTTTTTTTTTGGAGGGGGGTGGTTAAGTCTTAAATTATAATATAACCTGTTCTTTTGTTGTTTTTTTTTTTTAATTTTTTGAGACAGAGTCTTGCTCTGTCCTCCAGGCCAGAGTACACTGGCGCCACCTCAGCTCACTGCAACCTCTGCCTCCCGGGTTCAAGTGATTCTCTGGCCTCAGCCTCCTTACATTGTTCTACCCTTCCTGTTTATGTACATCAACTATCCTACTCACTGACCTACCCTATCTCACACCCTACTGACTTCCAATTTTGATTTCCCTATTTTTATCATTCTCTCAGTCGCTCGGTTCCAAACTTCAGAATCACCTCTAGTTCCTCCCTTTCCCACAGCATCATCACTAAACCTTGTGTACTCTTCTCTCATGTATCTACCATACCCACCCCCTCATCACTTGTAGGTTGTCACCACTCACTTCAATTGTGCTCCCTGCCTCCAGTCTTTCCCCCACTGCTTCCGGCAGTTGCCACTCAGATACAAACTCTTTGCACTTGAATTAAACTTTACCATATGATTCTGTCCTGTGTCCCAAGTAGACTGTAAATTTGAGGGGGGAACCCTTACATGTAGCACTTCTATATTACACACACAAGCATGCAAGCATGTAGTATTTAATACGATGCTCACAAAAAAAATTGATATATATTAATTCAGAGAGGAAACACACACAGATATCTGTGATGCTATGGTCAAAAGAATTTCCATTCTCCCTCAACATCAACGTGTAATATAGCTTAAAGCAAAAAGAAGAGTTAAAACGGGGAGAGGGAGCAGAAGTCCTGGGACAAGCTGGGTGTGGTGGTGCGTGCCTGTAGTCCCAGCTACTCAGGAGGCTGAGGCAGGAGGATCACGTGAGTCTAGGAGTTTGAGACCACCCTGATCATCACAAGACTCCCTTCTCTTAAAATAAAAAAATAAATAAATTAATTAATTAATTAATTAATTAAATAAATAAAGGTCCTGGGACAAACCTTTAGCTCTTCTATCTACCAGTAGTATAATCTTCAGTAAATCACTTAAATTCCAAGACTCATCTATGAAGTGAAAACAATAACACTTGCTTTATTTACCTCATAGAATATTATAAAACTTTTAAAATGTATAAGTTGAGAATCTTACTACCAAAATATAAGATATCTTTTAGTTGGTATCAAGTGAGTTTCTTTTGTTTAGGTTTGGTTTTGGTCTGATAGTTGTTACTTCCATCCTAAAGCAGTGATTCTCAAATCTAGGTGTTTTTTCCCCTAGGCTGTCTCCAAATAAGGATATCACTAAATTCAGAATTTTAGACCACTTTTTAAAATAGTGCTATACAGTTAGAAAGAAAAGAATCGAGTATTTACTAGGTGCTTTGAAATGATTCAGGCACTAAACTAGACACTTCACATATACTTTAAGTGAATTTGACTTCATTTTGAGATGGAGTCTTGCTCCGTCACCCAGGCTGGACTGCAGTGGTGCCACCTTGGTTCACTCCAACTTCTGTTTTCAGGGTTCAAGCGATTCTCCTGCCTCAGCCTCCTGAGTAGCTGGGATTATAGGTGCCCACCACCATGCCCGGCTAATTTTTTTTGTATTTTTAGTAGAGACGGAGTTTCACCATGTTGGCCGGGCTGGTCTCGAACTCCTGACCTCTAGCAATCTGCTTGCCTCTGCCTCCCAAAGTGCTGGGATTACAGGCATGAGCCACCATGCCTGGCCTCACTAACTTAATTATCTCCATTTTACAGACAATGGGCAACTAAGGCCAGAGACCTTAAATTGACAAATGTCGAGCTCCTACTGAAACCCAGGTCTGAGTCCAAAATCTATATTCTCTCCAACCCAACACATGGAAGAGATGATATGTCACAAAAATATCAATTAGATCATATATGTTGCAGACTTACTCAGAGACCTCCCCCACATCATGTCATACAAACAGCAACACATATAAAACATAAATTATAGCTGGAATCCAGACCAAGAATCAAGGAAACAGAAAAATTCGACCAGGTCTGGGCTTTTAAACAAGCTATTCTAGATGAGGTTTGCTGTTTCTGAAGAGTTATTTTTTCCTCTAACATAGATTTACTTACTTAAAAATCCAAAAATTGCACTAGCAGGATATAATCCTCTTCTCTTTATATGCTAGGGGACCATATATTTTTATTAACATTCTGCAGAAGTGACTCTCAGGAATTATTTATAGATGACAAAAATATCTTTCTATATCAGTACTAACTCTGATATCTCAGCCAAATTGTAACTCAAAAAGCTAAAATTTACTCACCCTATTCAACATCAATTGAAAATAGTTGTAATTTTCCTGCTGGGTCACATTTTCACCCTCATGAATACTTGTTTATTTCCCCCCATGTATTATTTAGTCCATAGCCAGGAGATACACTAATGTGAAAGGAAACAAAAACAAAGTCATACTGTAGTACATTGCTTTTGCAGCTGTAAAACAGCTGTCACTTTCCACAACAGAGACTGCTGCCTTTCGGGAAAGCTGAAACTATCCCTGTGTGCAGCAAGAAAATCAGTTTGTGGAGCACTTTAAACCAAAAGGTGCTAGAGAATCTCAGCTGTTATTGATGGGGAGCCCCAGCGGTGGAGAAGTCACTATGTTACAGATTCCCAATCTGTGAGTATCCCTAAGGGGGCAATTTGGCAACACCATCAAAGAGTCTCAGCTGGATGTGATTGCTTTGAGCCCCCAATTTAATTTCAATCACCCAGCCAAGAGACAGATATCGTCCTTCAGAATAACAGACTATTACAGATCTTACTGCAGGGTATCCTGGGAAAAGTCTCTATCCTCTTCTTCCTCCTCCTTCAAACAACATTATTAAGAGACCTATATATCAGGTTTTTTAGATGCATCAAGGGTGTTAAATACTTTAAGACAAAGCAATGAAAGGCTGCTGGAGTTTTTCAGGAAAGTGTTTTAATGAAAAACTTTTCCACAAACATTGCTAAATCTGGAGATTTCCAAGAAATCAACAATATAGATTCTTTGCTGTCAAGGAAGACCATTCTCAAAGATAATCTCAGTACTTTAAGATCCTGTCACAGGAACATATTTGAGGACAATGTGAAGACAATTCTTTTCCTGAAATGTCCAGCTTCTGCTTCACTGTATCAAAAGTCTCTAATACAACTGGCGGGCAGAAGGATTATCTTGAAACCAAATGTTCTTTATAAGCAAATCACTTGCAGAGAGTAAACAAAATATTCTCAATCCAACATAAAGACTAAGGAAGGGAAGATTTGAATTGTGATTTTTCAGAAAATTACTATCAGTTCAGCATACTAAATACCTCTTTTTTTCCCTGTGAATTCTTCCTATTCTGGTCTTCCGTCCTTCAAGGTCTAGAATAAGTCTCACCAATTCACTGAAGCCTTCCCTAACCATTTCAGTCCAAAATGATTTCCTTTATTATCTGTAACATTCATTTAGCAGATACAAAAATACTGTTTATTATTAATCCTCTATGTTCAAAAAAATTAACAGTAAAACAGGCCAGGTGCAGTGGCTCACATCTGTAATCCCAGCACTTTGGGAGGCCAAGGCAGGTGGTTCACCTGAGGTTGGAAGTTCGAGACCAGCCTGACCAAAATGGGGAAACCCCATCTCTACTAAAAATACAAAATTTGCCAGGCATGGTGGCGCATGCCTGTAATCCCAGTTACTCGGGAGGCTGAGGCAGGAGAATCGCTTGAACCCGGGAGGTGGAGGTTGCAGTGACCCAAGATCACATCATTGCACTCTAGCCTGGGCAACAAGAGTGAAACTCTGTCTACCAAAAAAAAAAAAAAAATAGCAAAATAAAAATCTCACTACCCTAAACAACTATATGTACCACCTGATTTAATCTTTGTCCATTATACACTCATATTTCATGGTGTTACAATCATACATTACATATAATTTTGTGTTTTGCTTCTTTCTATCATGTTTCCATTAAGTTCTAAAGAGTTGATAAACAACTGTTTAACTATTCTCTTCTTTGGACGTTTAGGTCATTTCCAGTTTTTCACTTACCTCTGCCTGGAATCTCTTGCATGGTCATTCTCTCACCTCAAATATCTTTACTCAAATGCCACTTTCTCAGTAAGGTCTTTCCAATCATCCTATTGTAAATGGCAAGCTTTCTCTAACATTACCCGGCTTTACTTTGTTCCAAAGCACTTCTCTCCATCTAACATATTTACATATTTATTCAGTTTATTGTCTGTTTCCCCTCTAGCTTAAGTTCCAAGAAAGCAGAGATTTGTATGTTTTCTTCCCTGATGCCTAGTACAGTACCTGACATTTGGTAAATGACTATAAATATTTGGGGAATAAATGAATTGAGCATTCCTATGGACAATATTTTTCTTCAGGTGACTGTGTTCCTTAGAATAGATTTCCAAGACTAGGATTGCCATATTAGGGTGTAAAAACCATTATATGGCTCTTAATACTGCCAAAATGTTTTCTAAAAGGGATGTACTAATGTACAGTACTCTCAACAATGTATATATGCGCTTACCAGACTCACCAGTTATCTAAAGTTCTATTACCCCAAATTAACTGCACATTCTTTAAGACCAAATAAGACTGTCTTCCACTTACACTTTGCACTTAAGAAATACCTATTGAATGAAAGTAAGCAGACCGGGTACGGTGGCTGACGCCTCTAAACCCAGCACTTTGGCAGGCCACGGCAGGCTGATCACATGAGGCCAGGAGTTCAAGACCAGCCTGGCCAACATGGTGAAACCGTATCCCTATTAGAAACAAAAAATTAGCCGGGCATGGTGGTGCACACCTGCAATTCCAGCTACTCCGGAGGCTGAGGCAGGAGAATCACTTGAACCCGGGAGGCAGAGTTTGCAGTGAGCCGAGATCGCACCACTGCACTTCAACCTGGGCCACAGAGCAAGACTCAGTCTCAAAAAAGAAAAAAGAAAGTAAGCTAGTACAACCTTTATGGAAAACAGTATGGAGATTTCTCAAAGAACTAAAAATAGAACTATCATTCGATCCAGCAATCCCACTAATGGGTATAAGGGTAAGAAATCAGTATATCAAAAAGGCCCCTGCACTCATATGTTTATCGCAGCAGAATTTACAATAGCAAAGATATGGTATCAACCTAAGTGTTCATCAACGGAGGATGGATAAAGAAAATGTGATACATAGACAGACATACACCACAGACTACTACTCAGCCATAAAAAAGAATGAAATCACATCTTTTGCAGCAACATAGATAGAACTGGAAGTCATTATCCTCAGTGAAATAACTCACAATGTCAAATACCGCATGTTCTCACTTATAAGTGGAAGCTAATCAATGGGTACACAGACATACAGAGTGGAATAATACACACTGGAGACTACAAAAGATGGGAAGGCGGAAGCGGGAGCTGAGGGCTGAAAAACTACGTATTGGGTACAATGTTCACTATTTGAGTGATGGGGACACTAAGAACCCAGACCTCACCACGACGCAATATATGCATGTAAGAAATCTGCACCTGTACCCCCTAAATATACAAAAAATGTTTTAAAACCCCCTCCCAAAAATAAATACCTATTGAATGATTAAGCTACAGGAAAGGCGCCTTCTCTAAACACCTACAATAACTCGGAAAGCTTATTTACCCGACACATTCGAGAGAAAGATAATGCTTTAAAAAAAAAAAAAAAAAAAAGGCTTATCTACCCACCTACCCCCACTTTTCCTACACACACCTTTTGGCCTACGAATGAAATCCTGTGAAGAGAAATATACGTGAAAATGCACAAGTAAGGCCTCGTTGTTACTGAGGCTAAGAATTAGGAGAAAGACAAGATGTCATTGCCTCGGCCTGCATCCCTAGACACACGCGACCCACTGAGGAGAGGGGCTCCACTGCAGGCCGCCCGGGTCTCTCAAACACCAGGGAGCTTCCCTTCGAAAAAGATGGGGTGTCATTCCAACCACTCTTAAACTCGTATTTGACTGAGAGACTCTTCTTTGGGATGGCTCCTGCCCTGCTCCAGCCATCACCTCAAAAAGACGCCCCCGGCTTTCCACAAAACCCGGCGCCAAGACAGAAGCCCCCTACCCTCCCAGGCTGCGTCCATTCGGCCTGCCCCGACCCCCGCCCCAGAAAAGCCCGAGTGGAGAGGCTGTGGCTGCCGGCCTGTCCCGCTGTCCCGGACCCCCGCGGCGTCCACGGCTCGCCACACGAATGCTCTGCTTCCTACCACAATCCAGCGCCAGACGCACCTGGTCTGGCACCCCCACTACTCACTTCAGTCAGCCTGGCCCCACCTGGGCCGCCCTTCACTTCGCTCCCCGCCTCACCCAACGGCAGAGCAGCGCCGCGACGCGCCGCCAGCTCCCGTTTGAAATCCTTCACCAACCAATCACAGAGAAATTTATTCCTCCCGCGCCGTCCCTCTACGGTGTGACGTACGCGTCAGGGACACGCAGAGGTGACGGGAACGGGAATGGGCATGCGCATTCTGACAAAGCGAAGCCAAAGATGGCCATTTTGACTAATGTCAATGGGTTGGTTTTTTTTTTTTGCGGTGCCCTTTGCTGAAGTCATTCAGGATGCCATATTGCCTAAGGGCAAGTGGTACTTCTTAAGTGCAAATTATTCTTGGTCTCACTGTCTGCGGGACTAGGGCCCTTGGAAACGATTAACTGAACAATGTTAAGTCTCAGTAGAATCGGAAGAATACCAGGAGTTAGAACAGCAGTTATTTTCAAGCACATTCACTGAGCTATATTATCCCTTCCATTGATGTATCCATTCAGACTTTTATTTGACACATATTAAGTGAGCCCACATCATCACAAGCACTCCACTGGGAATCGGAAAAATAAAGATGGTATGGTCTCTGCTGTCCAGTAGCTACGAATGGAGGCGATAGCTCGAGGAAACAAAAATAAATACAAAATGAAAATAAAATACTATAATTCCATTTAATAAACGTTATTTAGAACTTGGCATTGTGCTAGCACAGGAGCTTTCATGCTTTTTTAAAAATCTGGACCCACAGCGTGAAATACACTTTACATTACAACCGGGTAATGAAAACTCTGCTCATCCTTACTACATGCAACGTACTCAGAACTCACTACCCAACAACGCATGGCTACCCGCAATTTGGAAAAATACTGGCTGGAGCATACAAGAAGCGCTGTGGTTTAAAGGAAAGAGCACTTACTGTCACATTGGTCTTTAAGCTAAAAAAAAAAAAAAAAAAAAAAAAAGAAAAGAAAGAAAGATCACAGATTTGGGGGGGGAGGGAGATTAGGGAGATATTGGTCAAGAGATATAAAATTTCGGTTAGAGGAAAATTTAGATCTATTGTACAACACGGTGACTGTAGTTAATAACAATGTATAATACATTTGAAAAATTGCTAAGAGTAGATCTTAAATGCTCTGATCACACACCCCAAAAAAGTATATGAGGTAATGAGTATGTTAATTTGCTTGATTTAGTCATTCCACAGTGTATACGTATATTAAAACATCACCATAAATATATAAAATTGGCCGGGTGCGGTGGCTCAAGCCTGTAATCCCAGCACTTTGGGAGGCCGAGAAGGGCGGATCACGAGGTCAGGAGATCGAGACCATCCTGGCTAACATGGTGAAACCCCGTCTCTACTAAAAAATACAAAAACTAGACGGGCAAGGTGGCGGGCGCCTGTAGTCCCAGCTACTCGGGAGGCTGAGGCAGGAGAATGGCGTAAACCCGGGAGGCAGAGCTTGCAGTGAGCTGAGATCCGGCCACTGCACTCCAGTCGCGGCGACAGAGCGAGACTCTGCCTCAAAAAAAAATATATATATATATATATATATATATATATATATATATATATAAAATTGTATTTTATCAAAAAATACACCACAAATTTTGTAACCCGAAAACTTGACTCCACTTTTATTTTAGAGACAGGGTCTTACTCTGTCACCCAGGCTGGAGTGCAGTGGCACAATCATAGCTCACTGCAAATACGAACTCCTAGGCTCAAGGGATCCTCCCTCATACCTAGGACTACAGGCACATGCTCAAGGTAATTCTGTTTGCTTGTTTATCTTTTGTAGAGATATGTTGTCACTATGTTGTCTAGACTAGTCTTGAGCTCCTGGCCTTAGGTGATCCTTCCACCTGAGCCTCCCAAAGCACTGGGATTACAGGCACTAGCACTCCACCTGGCCTTGAACAATAGCAGGCATTCCACTGACCCATCTGTATTATCACTTTTAAATGCTTCTGTACTTCACTACCTCCAAGTATAAAATAGAAATAATAATCCCATCTCTATCTCACAGGTTTATTCCCAGATCAACTGAAACACAGTGTAGTACATTATCGAAGTTTATACTTGGTAAATTGCAATACAGATTATTATTAATATTATTACGAAAGGGATGAAGAAAGAAAATATGAACTGTAATTTATTACCCATTTAATCCTCCTAACAACCTTTCAAGGTCAGGAGCATTCATTGATTGCATTAGCCTGTGCCTCCTTAGATACCTATAATACAATGAAATAAGTACTAGGACAAAGACATGTATAAAGTGCTTTAGGAATACAGACAAGGAAGCAATTAATCCCATCTGGGGAGTGGGAGTGTTAAAAAAGCCTATGGAGACTTGATATCTGAGCTGGGTCTTGAAGTGTGAATAGGAATTTACAGGAGAGAAGGGAGTGGGAAATTACTAGCAATAGGAAGATCACGTGACCTCTGAAGAATGAGGCAAGCATATATTTAATAAATACACAAGGCCAGGCGCAGTGGCTCATGCCTGTAATCCTGGCACTTTGGGAGGCCAGGGCGGGTGGATCGCGAGGTCAGGAGTTTGAGACCAGCCTGGCCAACATAGTGAAACCCTGTCTCTACTAAAAACACAAAAATTAGCCAGATGTGGTGGCAGATGCCTGTAATCCCAGCTACTTGGGAGGCTGAGGCAGGAAAATCGTTTGAACCCGGGAGGCAGAGGTTGCAGTGAGCTGAGATCGTGCCATTGCACTTCAGCCAGGGCAACAGGGCGTGACTCTGTCTCAAATCAATCAATCAATCAATCAATACACAAGAAAGCATTTATGAAGGTTTAGGCTGTGAAGGAATATTTACCTCAACTTTCAGGTGATGTTGGGGGTTCAGTGAGTATGATGCTTCTTGAGTAGCTTTGGCCTGATAATGAAAAGGAGAGACTGGCAAAGTAGGATGAGACCACACTAGGAATGGATTGGACTTGATCCTGTAATAGACTCAGTGACAAGACAATGGGACTTCGACTGACTTGACTGATTTGTCTTTGGATAGAACATACACTAAAATGGCAAGCAGGATTGTCTGGAAAGGGAAAAATGTAAAGGTAGACTATTTAGGCCAGTGGCAGTGGGGATGACAAGGAGGGGACAGGTGGGAAGATATTTATTAAATCAATCAATGAAATGAAATGGATGTATTAAATGATTGGACCTCAGGGGTGAGAGAGAGAAGCATGGGAGTGTAGAATGCCTCAGCTTTCCCTCTTTCCCTTACACCTCAATTACTGAGCGAAACTCCTAAGTACTGATCTCTTGTGTGTGCCCACTTTTCTCCTTCCCCCTGTCACCACCCTTGTCCGATTTGGTAGTCCAACCCCAATGAAACTGTTCGCCCTCCCTTGCATTCTTTACTCTTCAAGTGATCTTTTAAAAATGCAATTATGGGCCGGGCGCGGTGGCTCACGCCTGTAATCCCAGCACTTTGGGAGGTCGAGGCGGGCAGATCACGAGGTCAGGAGATCGAGACCATCCTGGCTAACACGGTGAAACCCCGTCTCTACTAAAACTTCAGAAAATGAGCCGGGAGTGGGGGCAGGCGCCTGTAGTCCAAGCTACAGGACTCGGGAGGCTGAGGCAGGAGAATGGTGTGAACCCAGGAGGCGGAGCTTGCAGTGAGCTGAGATTGCATCACTGCACTCCAGCCTGGGCGACAGAGCGAGACTCTGACTCAAAAAAAAAAAAAAAAAAAATGCAATTTTGACTGGGCGAGGTGTCTCACGCCTATAATCCCAGCACTTTGGGAGGCCGAGGCCTGTGGATCTCCTGTGGTCAAGAGTTCGAGACCAGCCTGGCCAACATGGTGAAACCCCATCTCTACTAAAAAATACAAAAAAACTAGCCGGGCGAGGTGGCGGGCGCCTGTAGTCCCAGCTACTCGAGAGGCTGAGGCAGGAGAATAGCGTGAACCCAAGAGGCGGAGCTTACAGTGAGCTGAGATCCGGCCACTGCACTCCAGCCTGGGCACAGAGCGAGACTCCGTCTCAAAAAAAAAAAACAACAAAAAAACAAACATTGGCTGGGTGTGGTGGTTCATGCCTGTAATCCTAGCACTTTGTGAGGCCAAGACGGGCAGATCACCTGAGGTTAGGAGTTCGTGACCAGCCTGGCCAACATGGTGAAATCCCGTCTCTACTAAAAATACAAAACAGCCAGGTATGGTGGTGCGTACTTGTAATCCCAGCTAGTCAGGAGACTAAGGCAGGAGAATCGCTTGAACCTGGTAAGCGGAGGTTGCAATGAGCTGAGACTATGCCACTACACTCCAGCCTGGGCAACAGAGTGAGACTCCGTCTCAAAAAAAAAAAAAAAAATTAAAAATTAAAGTGCAATTCTACCACAGAAATGATAACTATGTGAAGTAATGCATAGCTTAATTAATGAGCTAGATTTGGCCAGACATGCTGTGGCTCACGCCTGTAATCCCAGTGCTTTGGGAGGCTGAGATGACAGGATCACTAGTGGCCAGGAGTTCAAGACCATCCTGGGCAATATATTGAGACCTCCTCACTACAAAAAACTGAAAAATTAGGCTCCTGTGCCTATGGAGTAGCCATTCATTTATTCCTTTACTTTCTTAATAAACTTGCTTTCATTTAAAACAAACAAACTAGCTGAATGTAGTGGGCTTGCCTGTAGTCCAGCTACTTGGAAGCCTGAGGCAGGAAGATCATTTGAGTCCAGGGGTTCAAGGCTGCAGTGAGCTATGATTGTACCACTGCACTTCAGCCTGAATGACAGAGCAAGATCTTGTCTCAAAAAAAAAAAAAAAAAAAAAAAGAAAGAAAGAAAGAAAAGGAAAAGAAAAAGAAGCTATATTTAATCATTCCATAATATATATACAGCCCGGGCACACACGGTAGCTCATGCCTGTAATCACTTTGGGAAGTTGAGGAAGGCGGATCACTTAAGGCCAGGAGTTTGAGAACAGCCTGGCCAACATGGTGAAGCCCTTTCTCTACTAAAAATAAAAAAATTAGTCAGGTGTGGTGGCAAATGCCTATAATCCCAGCTACTCGGGAGGATGAGGCAGGAGAATTGCTTAAACTTGGAAGGCAGGGGTTGCAGTAACCCGTGATCGCGCCACTGCACTCCAGACTGGGCGACAGAGTGAGACTCTGTCTCAGAAACAAAACAAAACAAAAACAATAATATATACACATTATACTTCAAAACATCATGTTGTACATGATAAATACATACATGTTTATGTCTTTTTTTTTTTTTTTTTTTGGAGTTTTGCTCTTTCGCCCAGGCTGGAGTGTAATGGCGTGATCTCGGCTCACTGCAACCTCCGCCTCCCAGGTTCAAGAGATTCTCCTGCCCCAGCCTCCAGAATAGCTGGGATTACAGGCACCCGCCACCACACCTGGCTACTTTTTCTATTTTTAGTAGAGCCGGGCTGTCACCACGTTGGCCAGGCTGGTCTCAAACTTGGTGACCTCAGGTGATCGATCTATCTGCCTTGGCCTTCCAAAGTGCTAGGATTACAGACGCCACTGCGCCCAGCCAATTTTTAAAAATAAACTTGAAAAAAAAAAGTTTAAAAATGTTATTCTAATCATATATCTCCCTTACTTAAAATCCTTAATGACTTCAACTTGCCTTCTAATAAAGACCAAAATTCTGCCGTGCGCAGTGGCTCATGCCTGTGATCCCAACACTTTGGGAGGCTGAGGCGGGCGGATCACTTGAGGTCAGGAGTTCAAGACCAGCCTGGCCAACATGGTGAAACCCTGTCTCTACTAAAACTACAAAAAAATTAGCCGGGCATTGTGGTGTGTGCCTGTAATCCCAGCTACTCAGGAGGCTGAGGCAGGAGAATTGCTTGAACCTGGGAGGTGGAGGTTGCAGTGAGCCGAGATTGCGCCACCGCACTCCAGCCTGGGCAACAGAGCAAGACTCCATCTCAAAAAAAAAAAAAAAAAAATCCTTCACAAGGCCCTCCTGGGCTGCTTTTGCTCGCCCCCCTAGCTGCACTGCCCAACCCTCATTTGCAGTTCCTCCGCGCACCTGGCTACCATTTCCACCTGGGGCCTTTACCCTTCCCTGCGCCCCGGCACTCTCCCGAACTTCCAGTGCCTCTTCACTAGGATAAGTTCTACTCACCCTCTAGACAGCTTAAACTTAAACGCTGATGCCTAGGTCCGTGCCTTTACTATAAACTCCCGCAGCACTGTGTTCTCTCCCTTTCATACTCCTGATTCATTTAGTCTTCCTGGTTCTTCCAGTCACTGTTACATGGCCTTCCACAAGTCAGCTGTGGCTTGACTCGCTCATCTATAAATGGAAATAATAATAATAACACCGTACTTTGGGAGGCCAAGGAGGGTGGATCACAAGGTCAGGAGTTCAAGACCAGCCTGGCCAACATGATGAAATCCTATCTCTACTAAAAATACAAAAATTAGCTGGTCGTGGTGGCATGTGCCTGTAGTCCCAGCTACTTGGGAGGCTGAGGCAGGAGAATTGCCTAACCTGGAAGGCAGAGGTTGCAGTGAGCCAAGATCATGCAACCTCTGCTCTTTCGCCCATGGCACTCCAGCCTGGGTGACAGAGTGAGACTCCGTCTCAAAAATAAATAATAACAATAATAATACCTATTTCCTGGGGTTGTCAAGAGAAATAAATGAGTTATCCTTATAAAACTTTTAGCACAGTTCCTGGCCCACCCTAAGCACTCTGCAATGCCTATTTTCCCTACTAGACTATGAACTTCCAGAGAAGAAGGGATGGTACTCCTTCCATGTACTAGTCTTGCTTTTGCAGCTCCAATAAATAGCTGTGTAATGGAGGTGAGTTAACTTCAGTAGGACGGCGTCCCAAATAATGGATGGGGGTTGGAGACGTTGTCTCTTACACCTCCCTCTACCCCAAATACCACCCATCCTTCCAATACCTCTCAATCTCCTTCCCCGCTGCACCTGCCCCAGCGAGAAGGCAGCAAAGGAAAAGGTGTGTGTGGGGGGTGGGGGGCGTCTGGGGGCGGGGTCACGGGTTCCTATCCCTTTCTTCCCAAACTGTAGCTCCCAGGGTGGGGAGGGATCCTGGGGCTGCACTTGTAACCGGAGAAGCTTGAGAGCTTTGAGAGCTGGTGCCAGAAAGCTTGGGTTCGACTCCCGGCTCTGCCACTTAGGAGAGATGCACTCTCCGGTTATTTAATCTCTCGCATCTGGCGAGACCCGCGCTCTGGGTGCTTCCGAGGTGCGGGAGAGGTCAGGCTGGAACGCGCCTGTTATCCCGCGCGGGAACAGCAAGCGGGGGCGCCCCCCTCCCACCTGCTCCCTGGCGCCCTGGCACCAATGATGGGATTGGTGCTAATAGGTGTTTGCGGGTGACCTCCCGAGGGCGCCAGTGCCCCACCGGCCCCCACCTCCCCAGGGGCGGCCGCCTGATCCGATGTCCCGACTGTCATCGTTGATCCCTGGACACGGGCGTCCTGGGGCAGGGAGGCTCGGTTTGGTCCCTGCCTGCCACCCGTCTGGCCACAGCCCGATGCGTGTCTTCATTCTCTCGCCTTCGCTGGGTTCCGCCTCCCATGGCCTTCTCACTTGCCTTCTGGAGGTCTGGATCCCTACCTCCCATCCGGGATTATCGTTCCCCCTGTGAATTACACCAAGAAGCTTTGAGCCCTTCTGCTTTCCAGGCTGTGCGCTAAGCCCAGGGGCGGGGAGGGGGCGACGCGGGGTGCAAGGCCAGGGCCTGCAGCGCAGAGTGCGGAAGTTGGGACTGTGTTCTGGGGGTCTAGGGAGGGAGGGCCCACCTCTGGCTGGGACTCAAGACTGTCAAAGAAGAGACCTCTGAGTTGAGCTTTGAAGGATGAATAGGACCCCAACAGGCAGGAAGCTGGGGAATGAAGTTGGCAGGAAGTGCTGAGAGAAATGGAGAAGTCAGTCCAGCCTGACTGGAGTGAGAGGATCTTTTGGTTGGGGGCCGGGTAAGGCTGGAAGGACTCTTTTTTTTTTTTTTTGAGACAGAGTCTTGCTCTGCTGCCCAGCCTGGAGTGCAGTGGCGAGATCTCAGTTTTCTGGAACCTCCACCTCCCAGGTTCAAGCAATTTTCCCACCTCAGCCTCCTGAGTAGTTGAGATTACAGGCGCGCACCATCACGCCCAGCTAATTTTTGTATTTTTGGTAGAAATGGACTTTCACCATGTTGACCAGGTTGGTCTCAAACTCCTGACCTCAGGCGATCCTCCCACCTCGGCCTCCCAAAGTGCTGGAATTACAGGCCTGAGCCACCACAGCCCACCAGCTGGAAGGACTTTTGAGAGCAGAGCTGAGGTACCTTGAATGCCAGGCCAGATGAATTCAGTGTAATTCCTGAGGCGCTAGTGAGCCATTGAAGCTTTTCTTCCTATTTCTCTAAGAGAAGCGGTAAGCATAGCGGGTAAACACACAGGTCTGGAGTTATTTTGGCCCTGGGTGAAGGTCTACTTCCACCGCTTATGACCTGTGTAGTGGGCAACTTAACTTCTCTGTCCCTCCATTTCCACATCTATTAAATGGTGATGATAATAATAGTGTAAAGCACTGTTGGGAGCAATAAATGAGAGAGTGTTTGTAAAACTCTTAGCATAGTGCCTGCCACATCGTAACTCCATGAGTATTACTTATAATTATTTTGTATCCCTCTGTCTTCCTCTCTGTAGAAAGCAAAAACTTCCTCTTCAAAGTTTCCCTTCTTGTTAAAAAAATAAATCATACGTGTTAGAAATAATAGTTTCTTTTAAAGACTAACTTCCTTTAAGCCTCCTTACTTTATGGTAATAACTCTTTGTTTTTCCTATCCAATGTAGCTGTTAAACATGCTCACAGGCATATAGTACATTCTATGTCCTTGTACTTTAACCAAAATATTTGTGCTGGATGTGCTTACAGGCAGGTACCAGCTCGTAGCCTATGCCCCTTCCCTATTTGGCATAAGCAACTTCCTCTTTTCCTTTATCCTTCCATTACTTTTACCTATTTAGAAAAGTTTTAAACTGTTAGCCAATCAGGTTTTAAATTGTGCAATCTGGCTCCAGCCAATGGAGACAGGACACAGTAGCAGGAAAAAATTGCATAAGGAATAAAAATTGCTTCCCTCCTTTGTTCAAATGTGCTCTTGCCATTGTTCCACCTGTGATGAGCACCCTTTCTGCAGAAAGTAAAAATGGCTTTGCTAAGAGACTTAAATTTATGTTTAAGTGCTATTTCTTTGTGGCACTGGGGAACAAGCATTTTATTTCTAAATAAGCATTTACATATAACACTCTCTGTTTCTTTCCTCTTTCTTTTGATGTTCTCTCTCTCTCTCATAAAAAAAAAAAAAATCAAAAACAATGTTTCCCTGCCCCATGCCTAGGAATCACCCTCTCACACTAAATAAAGTATTGAACTAAATCAAACTGTAATAGACAAAGCAAGACTCTGTTTCAAAAAATACAAAACAAACCACTGACAAAACAACAATAACAACAAAACTCTAATAGGAGCAAATAGAAACAAGTCCCCCTTTAGAAACACACCTGTGTCTCTCCTGGGTGTCCAGGCTCTGGGGAGCCCTGCTTGGAGGAGGGGGTGTAGTTACTGACATGCTGAACTCATCTCTGCTAAAGTCCAACCTCTTTAAGAACAGAGACCGCCAGGAGCGATGGCTTATGTGTGTAATCCCAACAATTTATGAGGCCGAGGCAGGTGGATCACCTGAGGTCAGGAGTTTGAGACCAGCCTGAACAACATGGAGAAACCCTGTCTCTACTAAAAATACAAAATTAGCTGGGGGTGGTGGTGAATGCCTGTAATCCCAGCTACTCAGGAGGCAGGAGAATCGCTTGCACCCAGGAGGCAGAGGTTGCGGTGAGCCGAGATTGCGCCATTGCACTCCAGCCTGAGCAACAAGAGCAAAACTCCATCTCAAAAAATAAAATAAAATAAAATAACAAAAATAGAGACCATAGGCCAGGCACGGTGGCTCACACCTGTTATCTCAGCACTTTGGGAGGCCGAGGTGGGCAGATTACCTGAGGTCAGGAGCTCGAGACCAGCCTGGCCAACATGGCGAAACTCCGTCTCTACTAAAAACACAAAAATTAGCTGGGCATAGTGGCATAAGCCTGTAATCCTAGCTACTCGGGAGGCTGAGGCAGAAGAATCGCTTGGACCCAGGGGGCGGAGGTTGCAGTGAGCCGAGATCCCCCACTGAACTTCAGCCTGGATGACAGACAAGACTCCGTCTCAAAAAACAAAAAAACCAAAAAAAACAGAGATGGTAGCTTATTCACCCCAGCCTGTCCCCTGCCTAACAATGTGTCTGATTCACAGTAAGTTGCTGTTCTACACCAGTGCTTCTCAAACCTTAGCGTGCATCAGAATCCCCTGGAGAGCTCGGTAACATACAGATTGCTGGGGCCCACCATGGAGCTCCTCATTCCATCTGTCTTCCATGGGCCTCTAGGAATTTCAAACGCATTCCTAGATGATGCTGATGCTGCAGATCTGGGAACCACATTTGGAACCACCGCTCCATAACAACATGTTGAATGGCTGTATCTAAGACGGTAAAGTAGCCTCACTGACCCCTTCCCAAACTCAGCTGGTCATCAGCATTGAAAATACAGGTCCAAAGCTGAGAATCACAAGGTGTAGCCTAAGGGATTTTCCAAAAATCATCTTCCCAGGTGTTATGTGCAAATAGGTTTGGCATTCTACTGCCACACATAGTCCTGTACTCTGCCCACCTCAGCTAACTCCTGCCTCAAGCAAAGGCCACTGCCTGTCTGCACTTTATTCAGGACACACTTTGCTGCTCTGGGTTCAAGATGGCTGGAACTATAGAGGAATGGGCAGTCAAGAGTGAGAGGAAAGTAGCTTGTTCTAAAAAGCAGACCAGAGATTTATATAAATTGTAACAAGTGCCACTTCTAACTGTTAACTCTGAAAGACAAGCTAGGAGTTAGTTCTCCTGAGTCTGACCTGGAGTCAAATTCAGCTCTCTTCCTATTCAACTTCCCTCCATTTCTGTTACACTCTGCTTCTCTTACCTCCAGTGTGAAATGAAAATAACATAACCTACTTCACAGGGTTGAGCTGAAGATTAAATAAGAGGTTATGGGGCCAGGCATGGTGGCTCACACCTATAATCCTGGCACTTTGGGAGGCCGAGGCAGGCAGATCACCTGAGGTCAGGGGTTCGAGACCAGCCTGACCAACATGGGGAACTCCTGTCTCAACTAAAAATACAAAATTAACCAGGCATGGTAGCGCATGCCTGTAATCCCAGCTACTCTGGAGACGAGGCAGGAGAATCACTTGAGCCCATGAGGCAGAGGTTGCGGTGAGCTGAGATCACGGCACTGCACTCAGGAGAATTGCTTGAGCCTGGGAGGCAGAGGTTGCAGTGAGCTGAGATTGCGCCACTGCCCTCCAGCTTGGGCGACAGAGCGAGACTCCATCTCAAATAAATAAATAAATAAATAAACAAACAAATAAAAAATAGCAAAGTGACTGGGAAAAGGAACTTGGCATCCATAATCTTTTTTCTTTTCTTTCTTTTTTTTTTTTTTTTTTTTGAGACGGGGTCTTTCTCTGTCGCCTGGGCTGGACTGCAGTGGCCGGATCTCAGCTCACTGCAAGCTCCGCTTCCCAGGTTTACGCCATTCTCCTGCCTCAGCCTCCCGACTAGCTGGGACTACAGGCGCCCGCCACCTCGCCCGGCTAGTTTTTTGTATTTTTTTTTTTTTTAGTAGAGACAGGGTTTCACCATGTTAGCCAGGATGGTCTCGATCTCCTGACCTCGTGATCCGCCCGTCTCGGCCTCCCAAAGTGCTGGGATTACAGGCTTGAGCCACCGCGCCCGGCCGTCACTTTGCTATTTACCAAAACTTCCATATATATTTAATTGGGTTTTCACAACAGTCATGAGGAGTAAGAAAGACATTATGATTCACTCTCATTTTGCCATTGAGAAAGCTGAGTCTCAGACAGGTTAAGTGACTTGCCTAGATGGGTGGATCACCTGAGGTCAGGAGTTTGAGACCAGCCTGACCAACATGGTGACACTCCATCTCTACTAAAAATACAAAATTAGCTGCGCGTGAGGGTGGGCACCTGTAATCCCAGCTACTTGGGAGGCTGAGGCAAGAGAATCGCTTGAAACTGGGAGGCAGAGGTTGCAGTGAGTCAAGGTCCTGCCACTGCACTCCAGCCTGGGCAACAGAGCAAGACTCTGTCTCAAAAAAAAAAAAAAAAAATTTCCTTGCCTAGGGGTTAAATGCTCCTATCCCAGTTACTCAGTTTTTTTAGGACAGAGTCTCACTCTGTTGCTCAGGCTGGAGTGCAGTGGCGCAATCTCAGCTCACTGCAATCTCCGCCTCCTGGGTTCAAGTGATTTTCCTGCCTCAGCCTCCTGAGTAACTGGGATTACAGGCGCCCACCACTACGCCCAGCTAATTTTTTGTATTTTTAGTAGAGATGGGGTTTCACCATGTTGGCCAGCCTTGTCTCAAACTCCTAACCTTGTGATTCGCCCGCCTCAGCCTCCCAAAGTGCTGGCATTACAGGCGTGAGCCACTGAGCCCAGCCGAGGTTAAATAACTCTTAACCTAGAGGTTAAATGACCTGGACAGTCTGGGTATGTAGGGGAAGGGGCTTTAAGCAGAGCTGGTTGCTCCTCTCCACTCATCCCTGTATTTGTTCTTTTGACATCTCCTTCCCATAGGTCATTTTTTCATGGGCATATCTTACCTGAATCTCAATGGTAAGGAAATAAGGTGAGGGTTCCCTGCCCGTATTGGAGACAGCCCTGTTCTGCTGCCCCCTCCTCCGAGCCCTGTCTGCTTCCTCCCTATTTAAGCCCCTGTGGTCCCTTTGACAAACGTCTATCTTGAATTCAAATTCTGGCGCAACTTCTGCAGCTGTGTGAATTTTATTAGGTCTCTTCCTCTTTCTAGGCCTCATCTGTGACATAAGAAGAATATAGATCTGTGGTTCCCAAACTGTAGTAACCTTGGAGTGAACATGAGAGACTCACCTCCTGGCCTCCACAAAGACTGAGTAGCTCATCTGTGTGCAACTGACTGTGTAACTGTGTGATTGCTGGGAGATGAGATCCAAATGAGCTTTCATGATGTGATCCAGAACTCAATCATTCTGTATTTTCTCAGTTAAAAGATAACAAAAGTACAACTATTGCCATATGGTCATGGTCAGGGAAATTTTTTTGGAAATAGAAAGGTTAGGCTGGGTTCTGTAAGTTATCTAGAATAATTAAAAATAAAAAATAAATAAAAAATTTAAAAGGTTGGGCCAGGCATGGTGGCTCACGCCTGTAATCCCAGCGCTTTCAGAGGCTGAGGCAGGAGGTTTGCTTGAGGCCAGGTGTTCCATGGCAACACAGTGAGACCCCATCACTGCAAAAAAAAAAAAATTAAAATTATTATTATGAATTATTATTATTGAGACAGATGCTTGCTCCGTCACCCAGGTTGAAGTGCAATGGCGGTATCTCAGCTCACTGCAACCCCTGCCTCCCGGGTTCAAGCGATTCTCCTGCCTCAGCCTCCTGAGGAGCTGGGATTACAGGCGAGTGCTACCATACCCAGCAAATTTTGTGTTTTTAGTAGAGATGGGTTTCACCATGTTGACCAAGCTGGTCTGGAACTCCTCAGCTCAAGCGATCCGCCCGCCTCAGCCTCCCAAAGTGCTGGGATTACAGGAGTGAGCCACCGCTCCCCACTTAAGTTAAAAAAATAAAAGAATAAAAAGGTTGGAAGCCTCTGGTGTAGATACTCTCTAAAGGCCTCATCAGCCACATGGGAGAAAGGGCTTTGGGCCACCAGGGGGCGCTGCAGCCCTTGTGCAACGTGGAAGCTGAGGCACATGGTGAGCAGGCTGCTCTAAACGGAAAGAGGGGTGGGGTCAAGGTTCATGGCCCAGGCTGTATAGACCACAGTTGAGACCTGTTAGACCTAAGCACTCTGTAAGAGAGGTGTCTCTCCAGAGCTGGAGGAGGTAAGGGGCCCCGGGTGGGGTGACCTGTCCTAGGTCCGAAGCACTGGACTCACACCTGCATGGGGGCCCCTGTGGCAGCCGGTGGTCATTCCTGTCTGGTTGAACCTTGGAGGCATAGAAACAGAGAATTTCTCAAATTCCACTTCAGCTATCCTCAGACAAGAAGGGACTGAGAGGAGGAAAGGTTCCTAACAGGGCAGGATGGCCATCCCAAGTGGCTTCCCATGAACTTCGCGAGTGCAGGGAATGGATGGAGACCTATGGAGTCAGGGAAGCTGTTCTGAAGGTGGAGCTGGGGACAGTCAGAGGAGAGAAGGAAGATCATGCCAGGCAGGAAGGTCTGTCTAGAAAGGTAATAATTCTGCGATCTTTGCTGACATGCAGGGCCTGCATTGCCCAGCAGTAGAAGGCAGCAGCTTACTGCCAGAAGGGAGGACTGGGACACCAGAACCCTCCTTCCATTCCCTTCCCTCCCCTGCTGAACCCTGGGCAGAGCTCCACCAAGCTCTGCTGCTCCAGCCAGGACTTTCTCCCTGGGAGGGGCCAGAGAGCCTCAAAGGGAGAAGGCAGCTCACACCTACCCACTGCCAGAGGCTGAGGCCTTCTCCATTCATAAACCATCAGGATCCAGAAAACTTTCTGACCCAACCCGAAGATACACTCAGACAGAGGGATGCCCACCATGATGGGGCACAGGGACTCTACCCTCCCCTGGGAGAGACAGACAGACACACACACACAAAACACACACACACACACACACACACACGCTCAGGGCTGATTTTAGCAGAACAAATGAAGTAGGATCCAGGGCCTCTGGCCTCCCAGCTTCTCAGGCCAGAGCACTGGATTCTGCCTGCCTCACTCCTGCTCTAGAGGTGCCACCCTTCCCCTTCCCAGCCAAGCTCCACTCATCTGCTCTTCCCTTCTCATGGACCCCAGCTGGCTCTGAGCTGCTAATTCTTTCCCACAACCCCTCTGCCCTATCTGCCCCTCCACCCCTTGCCTGGGCTCTGGGCACCATCCCTGTCCCTCAGGCTGAGTGCTTCCCAGGACTCTTCCTCCCACCGTCGCACACCTCTGACTCTCCTACAATGCCTGTCTGAGGTTTGCCAAGTGAGTGCTTCTCAGCAGAGAAGGCCAGAAGGAGAGGCAGGCAAAAGAGCAGGGCCATTCGTGTTGGCAAGGCTTCCTGGGTGGCAGAGGACAGCGGGACAGGCAGGCAGGCCAGCCACTCTGGAGAGGGTGCACACACACAACCTACCCCCTTCTCAATAGGACAGTCCCCCAAGCTTGGAATTTTGGCTCCAGCATCCACCCCCACACACCCACACACACCCAGCCTCATCTGTTTCTCCGGGGCCCCAGGGCCTGCTTCCTTACTGCCTACCAAGCTTTTCCCATCTGCTTTCCCTGGGAAGCCCTCAGTCAGGGAACGCAGAGGAGCTGACTTCCTCCAAATTCGAAGTATCTTCCAGCCTTCTAGAGACAGGCCGTATGAAACCTGGTGCGGCTGCCCCATTTACAGCCCGAGCCCTGCTCCTCCCTCCTATCTCATTCCTCCCGCTCCCCCGTGCCTCCCTCCTGCCTCTGTGAAGCCTTCAAGGCTGGGAGGGAGGTCAGAATGGAGCCCATCCTGGCAAAATGAGAAAAGATTAGAGCAATACATTTGCTGTCAATGGCAATAAGCCTGCCTGAGCAGGGGAGGAGGAATATTTGATTTCAGACTCTCCGGGGGTCTTGATGGAAGAGCACTGGCAGCCTGCAGCCCCAGACCTGACAGTGAGGAGGGCTGGTCCCAGGCCCTGCCACCTGAGGACCCTGGTGTCTCAACCCTTCCATTTCTATATCGACCCCATCCTCTGCAGTCACCAGCAGGACCCAAGCTCCCTCCTCCTCCCCTCCCCTCCTTTCTCCCTCTTGACTGCCACACTTGTTTCCCCGCAGCAGTTTTTCTACCAGTGCGGGGTGATGGAACAGAAGGAACACTGCTCTGGGGGCTGGAGAGGAGGCCTGGGTTCTAACCCCCCTACCGCTTCCGAGTGCAGGGATTTCTTGCAAGTCACTGAGCCTCTCTAAGCTTTGGGTCAGTGGGGGCGAGGGACAGAACAAGGGCATTCGGCATCCCTAGACCCTAGTGGATGCTCAGCCACTCGCTGCTTCACTGGTCTTGGGCAACATCATTTAACCTCTCCGAGCTCTGGTGTATTCATCTATAAAATGTGGGTGACTCAAATATAAGGCCTGTGTCCTAAGGTGATAGTGAGTATCAACAAAACCGGAGATAGGAAAGTTGTAAACGATTGTGCTGATAGCATTGTCCTGTTACAAGACAATGGGATTCCTGGTGTGTTCCCTGGCTGAAGGCTGAGCCTGGACATGGCTCCACAGAGTTCCTTCTTGTCTTAGGATCCCAGTTCTGGGCCCTGCCCTCCCGAAGTGGGGGTGAGGGCACAGTCTGTCTAGGAAAGGAGATAAGGCAATTTCTTGGACAAACAATCCTGAACTGAGAGGAGTAGCTGTCAACTCTCCTCAGACCAATGCGGAACGACATTCTGGAAGGGGAGGTTTGAGAGGTAGTTGGTCAATAGTATCTCCCTCCTAACTCCTCCTACCCTCATGTCCCCCTGTGAATGGTGCCCCCCAGAGTGGTGCAGGGTGGCAGGCCTGCCTGGATGCAGAACGAGACAACTTCCACCCAGCCTCCAGTGAGTGGACATCTCCATCAGGGAGAGAAGACAGTGGAGGGAGGCTAAGGGATGGATTAATATTTATTACCAGGCTGCCATGTGCCAAGCACCATGCAGATATAGGAAGTGTTTTTCATATATCCGGCCCATACTACAGCCTGAGAGGTAGGTATAGTTGATGTGGCCATTGAATAATTGCCTGTTGTTACCAGCTGGAAGGAACTGAGACACAGGTTGGATGGATCCCATCACTCCACATTGCCTCCTATTGGAGCAGAGGGTTGGAGGCCTCAGCCCCAGGCCTGTGTCCCCATGCCTGAGCTAGAAACTGGACAGATCTTCAAATTGCTCTAAACCATAGTTTTCTCATCTGTTAAAGAGGATGGCACAGAGAATGCTCTGGAAAGTATAGAGTCATGCACAAACTTACAATGCATTATACCTTCATATGCTTCTTTTCTGGTTCCAACCTCATCTCTCACTGCTCTCCTGCTTGGCCTTCCCTTTGGCTAGATCTCCTCACTTCATTTTTCACATGAACCATCAGGCTGACTCATGTCTTTCCCTTCCTCGTCTGCCTATCCAGATCTGTTTGATTTCCTGGATTTGAGGTCCCTTCCTCCATGAAGCCTTCCCTCCCACTCTGACCCACAGTGGCAGTAAGCGCAGGCTTTCTTGACTTACCATTCACTTTTTTTTTTTTTTTTGAGACAGAGTCTCGCTGTGTTGCCCAGGCTGGAGTGCAGTGGCATGATCTCGGCTCACTGCAGCCTCCGCCTCCCGGTTTCAAGTGATTTTCCTGTCTCAGCCTTCCAAGTAGCTGGAATTACAGGCACCTGCCACCATGCCCAGCTAATTTTTTTGTATTTTTAGTAGACACGGGTTTTCACCACGTTGTCCAGGCTGGTCTCAAACTCCTGACCTTAAGTGATCTGCCTGCCTTGGCCCCCTAAAGTGCTGGGATCATAGGCATGAGCCACTTTTTATGAATGTGTTTTAATCTCTTAACTAGAGTCCCTAGCTCATTCTCTGAGGGCACAGACTATGTCTTTTGCCTCTTCATAACCTTGGGGCTTACATAACTGGCACAAATTGGATACTAGGATGAAGTTTGCAGCTAGTGATGATGATTGTGGTCATGATGCTCATGATAGAATCCATATTTGAGTATGAAGTAGTGGTGGTGATGGCTGTGATGGCAGTTTTGTTGGTGAGTTTGAGAGCATGGTAGTGTTGGGAGTGGTGATGGTGATACTGATGATATGAACTGGAAGATGGCCGTGGTGATGGTGGCTGTATCAGTCACCTATTGCTGCATAACAAATTACCCCCCAAAACTTAGGAGCTCAAAACAACATATATTTAGTGCTTCACAGTTTACATAGGTTAGAAATTGGAGCATGGCTTAGGGCTGAGTGCCTCTGGCTCAGGGGCTCTCACAAAGCTGCTATCAAGGTGTCAGCAGGGGCTGCAGCCTCATCTGTTGTCTCAACTGGAAGCAGCCTTCTTCCAAGTGCACACACATGATTATTGGCAGGATTCAGTTCATTTGAGGCTCTTGGACCTTGATGAGTGTTGGCCTGGGGTCTTCCTCAGTTCCTTGCCATGTGGGCTTCTCCATGGGGTAGCTGACAACATGGCAGCTGACTTTCCTCAGTGCAAGTGAGGGAGTAACCAAGACGGAAGCCACAATGTTTTTGTAGCCTAATAATGAAGTGACATCCCATCACCTCTGCTGAAGTCTATTCACTAGAAGTGAGTCATTAAATACAACCCACACTCAAAGGGATAGGATTGCATGAATGCAATGCAATGAAGGGCATGAATGCCAGGAGGCAGGGGTCACTGGGAGCCATCTTAGAGGCTGCCTACCACAATGGCGATGGTGGTGATGACGACAGTAGAGAAGTTGGAGAGTGGTGATTAGATCAGGGATGCTAGGGTATTTGAGAGTGAAAGCACTGGTAGCCTATTAGAATTGAAAAGTGGTTCCTTCACACTGGATCTGAGCAGGGTATTCAGTTGGCCCAAGCCAGATGTACGAGACCCACTTTCCCCCACAATGTTCTAGTCCCATTCTAGGTCCAGGCCCACATCCATTCCCCTAGAGTCCTCACTACCCATTGCTTTCTCTGCCAACCACTCTCACTCCAGGCTGCTCTTCTCCTTTACACAATTAATGAGCTAAGTAATGGCCAAATGGAGAGCAATTACCTCCAGCAGTCCAAGGGGGGATGGGGAAAGAGTAGTCAGAGGCCCAGGGGGGATGAAGAGGTGCTGCCAGTTTGGGGGCTGGACTGTGGTTCTTTCAACTTGGATAAAGCCATCTACCCTATTCTATACTGAACCCCATGTCCTTGGTCTACCACAATGCTGTAGACACTGCCCACCCCACCATCACTTTATCTTCCCTCTCTCAGTCCTTCACATAGGGTTTAGATCAGAGCTTCACTGAGCCAAAGGGAGCCCATCCACTCTAGCCCCAGCTTCTATCTCCTGCCTCTAATCTCTCCCTACTTCTGATGATCTCCTATTTCTTGAAATTCCCCAACACCACTGCTGGTTTTTATTGTTGTTGTTGTTGTTGTTTGTTTGTTTTTTGAGACAGAGTCTCGCTCTGTTGCCTAGGCTGAGGCTGGAGTGCAGTGGTGTGATCTTGGCTCACTGCAACCTTCGCCTCCTGGATGCAAGTGATTCTTCTGCCTCAGCCTCCTGAGTAGCTGGGATTACAGGGACCCACCACCACGTCCAGCTAATTTTTGTATTTTTGGTAGAGACAGGGTTTCACCATGTTGGCCAAGCTGGTCTCAAACTCCTGACTTCAAGCGATCTGCCTGCCTCAGCCTCCCAAAGTGCTGGGATTACAGGCATGAGCCATTGGGCCTGGCCCACCCCTGTTTTTGATAAGCACAGAAAGCGGTCTTCTTTTCTTTTCTTTCCTTTTCTTTTCTTTTCTTTTCTTTTCTTTTCTTTTCTTTTCTTTTCTCTTCTCTTCTCTTCTCTTTTCTCTTCCTCTTTTCTTTTTTTTTTTCCTTTTTTTTTTTTTTAGATGGAGTTTCGCTCTTCTTGCCCAGGCTGGAGTGCAGTGTTGCAATCTTGGCTCTCCGCAACCTCTGCCCCCAGGGTTCTAGCAATTCTCTTACCTCAGCCTCCTGACTAGCTGGGATTACAGGCACCCGCCACCATGCCCAGCTAATATTTTTGTATTTTTACTAGAGACGGGGTTTCACCACGTTGGCTAGGTTGGTCTCCAACTCCCGACCTCAGGAGATTCGCCTGCCTCGGCCTCCCAAAGTGCGGGGATTACAGGCGTGAGCCACCATGCGCAGCCAGGGCTCATCTTTTCTGAAGGCTTATCCCTGCAATGATCACCATGAGCCCCTAATAAGACCCCAGTGCCAGGACTTTTAGGCCTGGCAAGCCATAATAAGGACTAATTATATAGAAAAATCTCTTCAGGCCAGGCGCGGTGGCTCAAGCCTGTAATCCCAGCACTTTGGGAGGCCGAGACAGGCGGATCACGAGGTCAGGAGATCGAGACCATCCTGGCTAACATGGTGAAACCCCGTCTCTACTAAAAAATACAAAAAACTAGCCGGGCGAGGTGGTGGGCGCCTGTAGTCCCAGCTAGTCGGGAGGCTGAGGCAGGAGAATGGCATAAACCCTGGAGGCGGAGCTTGCAGTGAGCTGAGATCTGGCCACTACACTCCAGCCTGGGCGACAGAGCAAGACTCCGTCTCAAAAAAAAAAAAAAAAAAAAAAAAGAAAAAAGAAAAATCTCTTCAGGCAGCCAGGTGATAATGGGTAATACGGGGGCCAAGTTCTCTTGCAGTAGAGTCACTGGGGGAAAAGATATTAGACAAGGAGTCAAGAGAACAGGATTCTAATCCCAGTTTGGTCACTAATCATGCCTGTGATGCTCTCTGGCCTCAGTATCCTTGTCTGTTAAATGATAAAGGTGAAAGATGGATTAGACCATTTCTTTCTATCTTTTTTTTTTTTTTAGACATAGTCTCGCTCTGTCGCCCAGGCTGGAGTACACTGGTGCGATCTCGGCTCACTTCAAGCTCCGCCTCCCGGGTTCACACCATTCTCCTGCCTCAGCCTCCCGAGCAGCTGGGACTACAGGTGCCTGCCACCACACCCGGCTAATTTTTTGTATTTTTAGTAGAGACGAGGTTTCACCATGTTAGCCAGGATGGTCTCGGTCTCCTGACCTCATGATCCACCCACCTTGGCCTCCCAAAGTGATGGGATTATAGGAGTGAGCCACTGCGCCTGGCCTGGATTAGACCATTTCTAAAGACCCTGCCAGTTCCATAAACACATGCCTGTAATCCCAGCTACTCAGGAGGCTGAGGTGAGAGGATCCTTTGAGCCCAGGAGTTCAAGTCCAGCCTGGGCAACATAGAAAGACCCTGTCTCAAATACATACATAAAGGGAGGAAGGAAAAAAGGTTAATACTTACATAGATAACCTTGCAATTTATACCAATGTTTTTGTTTGTTTGTTTTGTTTTTGAGATGGAGACTCGCTGTGTTGCCCAGGCTGGAGTGCAGTGGTGGGATCTTGGCTCACTGCAGCTTCCACCTCCCAGGTTCAAGTGATTCTCCTGCCTCAGCCTCCTGAGTAGCAGGAATTTACAGGCACGCACCACCACACCCGGCTAATTTTTGTATTTTTAATAGAGACAGGGTTTCACCATGTTGATCAGGCTGGTCTCAAACTCCTGACCTCAAGTGATCCTCCTTCCTCGGCCTCCCAAAGTGCTGGGATTATAGGCATGAGCCACCGTGCCTGGCTAAAAATTTTAAGACAAATATTATACTAGAAAAAAAAAAATAGTTCAGGCATGATGGCTCATGCCTATAATCCCAACACTTTACGAAGCCAAGGCAGGCAGATCACCTGAGCTCAGGAGTTCAATACCAGCCTAGAGAACAGGGCAAAAGCCCATCTCTACAAAAAATACAAAAATTAACTGGGTGTGGTGGCATGTGCTTGTAGTTCCAGCCACCCAGGAGGCTGAGATGGAAGGATCACCTGAGCCTGGCAGGTTGAGGCTGCAGTGAACCATGATTGTGCCCCTGCACTCCAGCCTGTGTGTCAGTGTGAGATTCTATCTCACAAGAAAAAAAAGGAAAAAAGAAAGAAAAAGAAAAAAATAAACTTCTATTATTCTGCTTCCCAGGAAAAGGGTGGAGGTTGAGAGAAGGTGCTAGCTACACTAGAAGGCTGAGAGCCGCATGGTTGAGAAAGTAGTTTCTGTTTGCAAAGGAGAGTCAAGCCTAGTCACAATAGGGTGCCTTTTTTTCTGTGTATTGTAGGAACCTAGGCCCACCCCAACCATCTTTTTCTGCACCTGGCCAGGCCCCAGGTACATGAACTTACAATTGCCAGCTTCCCCTCACACTCATCAATGCGTCCAGTCAGCCACCATCTGCAATTCCTCCTAAGATATCCTTTTGTTTCATCAACTGCTAAGACCTACAGCCCAGGTGTGTCCCAGGAGACATCCTAACACACCCAGATGGTTCCCACCTAGCTCAGGCCTTCACCACCTTCCTCCTGGGCCTCTGTAACTATTCCCTTGCCTCCCACCCTCTTGGCCTAAGGGACATTCCTCCCCTCCTGTTTTTCTCCCATGTCTTTGGTCAATCTTTCTCAGGTCCCTTTGTCTTTCAGCCTCTTACCTGCCTCCCCTTTCTGTTTACCCCTTAAATTTGGATGAAGCCCTGATGGTTTCCTCCTTGACCATCTCGTAATAGTAACATAACAAAAGCAGAAACAACTAGGACTTAATGGCGCTTATAAGGTACAAAGGACTTCACATGTGTTTTCATTTGATTCTATGAGGTAAGCTATTATCCCCCATTTAATAGAAGTCAATGTTGCCTTCATGGAGTGTCTGAAAACTGTCATTTCCTTTTTATTTCCATTGCCACTGCCCTAATTCGAGCTCTTAATACCGCGTCTTAGACCCTTGCTTCAGCGCCCTAGCTGACAATATTGTAGGTCTTAGCGGTTGATGAGAAGGAAGGGATGTAGTTCCAGTTAACCAATTGACCAAGGGCTTTCGACTTAAGTGAACCAGACCAGGCTCCACTCAGAACAGTGGTTACGTGGTGGGCTGTGCTGTAAAGATAAGGTACTCAAAACTAGAATTATTTGGAGAAAAGATTAGGGTCACATGCACACAAAACTAAAACCTATGATTGGTCTGAGCATAAAGAGGACAATTTCTGATGAAATAGGTGAAGAGCTGCATAATGAACTCCCTGAGAGTCTCCTTGGAAGCCCCACCCTGCCAGGATTTGTGTGCCCGGTTCCCAAACCATCTACGATCAACCCCTTGTGCAGCCTCAGCCTGTTGGAGAAGGTAAACCTGTATGCCCTAGTTTAAGTCACAAAAAAGTCCTATCTCTGAAAAGAAAAAAGAATAAAAATAAAGAACATAATATTAGAAATATTAAACAGAGAGGGCCGGGCGCGGTGGCTCACACTTGTAATCCCAGCACTTTGGGAGGCTGAGGCAGGTGGATCACGAGGTCAGGAGTTCAAGACCAGCCTGGCCAACATGGTGAAACCCTGTCTCTACTTAAAATACAAAAATTAGCTGGGCATGGAGGTGCGCGCCTATAATCCCAAGTTCTCTGGAGGCTGAGGCAGGAGAATCGCTTGAACCCGGGAGATGGAGGTTGCAGTGAGCTGAGATCACACCACTGCACTCCAGCCTGGGTGACAGGGTGAGACTTCATCTCAAAAAAAAAAAAAAGAAAGAAAGAAAGAAAGAAAAGAAAAGAAATATTAAACAGATAAATTTAAATTCATAGTGGGTGGGGTGGATTTTTTTGCAATAATTGTATGTTTTGTCTGCTTTTAAAGGTGTTTAAAGCTTATAAGCAAAACTGATGCAGGAGGATTGCTTGAGGCCAGGAGTTTGGGCAATATAGCAAGACCTGTATTGCTCGATTGACCTGTACTGACCGACCTGTATCGGGCAATACAGCAAGACCTGGTCTCTACAAAACACACTAAAATTAGCCAAGAGTGGTGGCACACATCTGTAATGCTAGCTACTTTGAAGGCTAAGGAGGAAGAGGAGGATGGCTTGAGCCCAGGAGCTTGAGGCTGCAGTGAACTATGATTATGCCACTGCACTCCAGACAGGGCAACAGAGTAAGATCCTGTTTCTGAAAAAAAAAAGAAGAAAGAAAATAAAAACAGATAAATTTATGAAGAGTTTGATGTTTGATTTCATTTGCAATCAGTGTTTAAATATTTGAGGAAACATAACCTGGTAAATTTGTGAGTTTTTGATTTACTGGTTGTATAAATAGTATGGGAGTATTTGGGGAATATTACTTCAATAGAGATTAATAAATTGGACATCAGGGCTGCGCACGGTGGCTCACGCCTGTAATCCCAGCACTTTGGGAGGCTGAGGCGGGTGGATCACGAGGTCAGGAGATAGAGACCATCCTGGATAACACGGTGAAATCCTGTCTCTACTAAAAAATACAAAAAACTAGCCCGGTGAGGGGGCGATCGCCTGTAGTCCCAGCTACTCGGGAGGCTGAGGCAGGAGAATGGTGTGAACCCGGGAGGCGGAGCTTGCAGTGAGCTGAGATCCGGCACAGCGAGACTCCGTCTCAAAAAATAAAAAAATAAAAATAAATAAATTGGACATCAAAGTACAAAAAATAAATATTTTTTCCATACCCAAAAGCACCTGGGATGTTAAATAATTTATCCTAAGCTTCCTGTCTCTGATTTCTGGGTCTTCAATTGATCCCCATTGTGTTGCTTGCATCTCTGTGACTCTATTTCCTCATCTATAAAATGGGATGATACTGCCTAAGAAGGTGGCTGTGAGGATTTAATAACTGCTTCTGAAGCACTTACTACAATGCCCGCACATACTTGCTAAATAAATGTTGGCTGTCTTTATTTTATCCCAATACTACCTTGATTATGCCACCTCCTGCTCAAAACCCTTTAATTACTCTCCAGTGACCCCAGGGCAAATCCAAGTTCCTTTCACTTATGTCCTCACCTCTTCCTGCTTCCCAGCCTTGGCCCTCACTATTTATTCCCTGCCACCTCCAGCCCACCAGACAGATTAAATTCCTCCCTATGCTTCACCTGGTCCCCCATCATCATCATTTCTTTCATACCATTCCTCCACCTGAAATGCCTTGCCTCCCTCCCATGCCATTATGGCCAGTGCAAACTCCTATTATCCTTCAAAACCCATCTCAAATACCACTTCTTCCAATATGCTTTCATGGTCATCTCCAACTCTCTCCTGCCTCTGAACTCTTTATTAGTACCTCTTTCCCGGCAAGCATCACATTCTTTCCTGCATCAGAGCCAGTCACCTACGTGTCTAGTCATCCCTGCTGACCCATAAGCTCCTTGAAGGCAGGACCCACTTCTGATTGATCTTGGGAAACACAGGGCTGCCTGGCCCAAGGCCTGGCATGTAATAGGTGCTCAGCTAACAGATGGTGGATTCTACTCGCTCTGGGTAGTTGTGTCATCTAAGCAGAAACAGCAGGAACCTGCAGGTTTCCCAGGCCACCCTCACTGACCTGTGTAGACCACGAGGGCACAGAAAACCAAGGAAGCCAGCAGTCTGCGCATGCAGGGTCCACAGAGCAGATGCAAGAAGACGGCAGAGCTAGATTCCAGCAGCATGTGGAGCTGTGTGTGCTCAGCTCATCAACATTCTCCCAGACATTTAGCCCCTCAGTCAGTCAACTTTTTTTTTTTTTTTTTGGTCTATTCTGTGCCAGGCACTGTGTGAGGTGCAGCAGACACCAGCCTGGTGTCAGTTCCCAAAGAGGTATGCCTATGTGCCCGGAGCTCCTGTGTGTGCACATACATGTGCCTACGTGCACGCCCCACACGGCCTCGAGTTCCAGCTCCCGACAAGCTGAGCCGCCTGTGTGCCGAGGCTGAGAGGGCTGCCTATTACCCTGTTTCCAAACAACTCCCCTTTCTGCGCCAGCGCCGCTGCCTCTCCCGTCTGTTTGCCCCTCGCCGCCTCCTCCCTCTGTTGGGGCTGCCGCTGATGATGAAATTTGGCTTGCAACACCCTCTTCCTCCCCTTCCTGCAGGCCTGGGAGAGGATTAAGCCGCTGGAGTCTGAAATCGGAAAGATCCCAGCTTCTGCTCCCCAGCACCTCCCCTCGCCCCCTCCCCCTCCCCGCCCATGCAAAACCAGAAAATTAATCTCCCCTTCTGCCTGTGATATGGCGGGCTGCATTACAAGCTGGGCGTCGAGATAAAGCGGGGAGCCGCGGGACGGCGGCCCAGTGCCGGGCCCCGGGTGGGGCCGGCCAGGGAGATAAGGGCCTCCCAGCCCCATGAATTATTCACCGGCACTGCCTCCTCGGGCTCGGCGGCCGCCCTGGGCGCTGAGATTGCGCCTTCCAGAGGGGCCTGGGTAGGGTGGGAGGGGGGTCCGTGGGGAAGGACAGCAGGCTATAGAGGGGTCTTCCTATGGGGGATGGGGAGAGAGGAGGACTGTACTTAGCTGGGGGACAACTCAGAGACACAAGCGCTTTGAAGAGCCAACTGATGCAGGGGAAGAAAGTGTCCCCAGGCCCTGGGAAGCCCAGACTCAGCCAGAACCTCCGCAGGGGTGCTCCTTATTATACAACTCATTAAACGCTATTGAGAGGCTACAATTGCCAGACTCAGGCCAGGTCCCAGCACCTCAGAGCTAGAGAGCCAGTCCCACCTGAGGGCGCCCTCAATACAATGCACCTACAGAATGCGGGCTGTGTTTGGACCTGGGCGCATTCCACTCACAGGGCCTGTCTCAGCCACATTGCTCCCCACTCCCCTCCTCTGGTAGTCAAGACAGCCGCTGCTTGCTCTGGGGGGAGCACCCTGACTTGAGGGGGTACAAGAGGAGGAGAGAGGACAGATCTGCTCCCAGGCCAGCCAGAGCTCCCCAAACAGAGAAGCCAGGGCAGGTGGTGTAGGGGGAAAGTGGTGGTGTAGGGGGAGAGTGGGGGTCAGTGCTAGGGTAGGGAGATAACCAGGGAAGTTTCCTGCCGGAGGAAATAACCCCAGGCACTATGTGAATCTTTTGTTTCTCTCCTTTCTTGCTTCCTCTCAAAGACCAGAATTTGAAAGCAGGGAAGGACCTTAACAGTCTCTTCCCTATCTCGAAGTCTCTATCTTTCCACCTTCTCCCTACCTTCTCTCTTCTCTCTCCTCTCAATCTCTGTCTCCAATCCTCCCTCTCACTGCATATTGTGTGTCCATCTGCCCTTTGAAGTTCTGCCTTGGCCCTGATTTCTCCACCTCTCTCTCACTGTATATTCTCTCTCTCTCTCTGTATATTCTCTCTCTCTCTTTGAGATGCAGTCTCGCTCTGTCTCCCAGGCTGGAATGCAGTGGCACGATTTTGGCTCACTGCAAACCCCGCTTCCCCGGTTCAAGCAGTTCTCCCTGCCTCGGCCTCCTGAGTAGCTGGGATTACAGGTGCCCACTACTATGCCTGGTTAATTTTTGTATTTTAAGTAGAGATGGGGTTTCGCCATGTTGGCCAATTTCTGCCCTCAAGTGATCCACCTGCCTTGGCCTCCCAAAGTGCTTGGATTACAGGCATGAGCCACTGCGCCCAGTCTATTGTCTCTTTAATGATCCCTCCCTTCTGAAGTATTGACTCCCCCAAATGATATGTTGACACACAAATTGTAATGTGTCATAGAGGGGAGGTGGCCATCTGCTGTACCCCACCCCCCTAACTGGGGAGAAAAAAGAAGGGTTCAACATGGTCCTGGATGTGCAAACTGCTGAGACCCAGACAGAGGCAGCAGTATGGGAGGAGAGCCCCCAGAGATGCACTGGCACAAGAAAGAGAGCCTGAGACACCTAAAGAGCCAGGAATGAGAGGTGCTGGGGGACGGTGAGGACCAGAGGTCACTCCTTCAGGATTGCAGAGGCAGACACCTGCCTGACAGGCAACCTGGAACCCATGGACTCCTGTAGCAGATACAGAGCCCCATGTTCATGAACCAGTGGACAAGGCACATTTGTTGAGACCCATATTCAAGTTGGAGAGGGAAAGGTGATGAATAGGGGAGGAAGAAGAGATGGAGAGTGAAAAGGGGGCTAGATTAGAAGGAGGAAGTGGGGAGGAGGGAAGGGTGAGTCCCAGAAGGATGGAGAAGACAGAGACTTGAGTGGGAAAAGGGAGAAAAGCTGAGTGGAGGAGAGAGGAGATTAGAGAGAGGAATGAGAGAAAAGAGACAGGATAGCATAGGGTGGGGAGAAAGGGTGAGGATAGCAGATAAGTGTGGGAGTAGGGTAAGAGGAGCATTTGGACCAGTAAAAAGAGAAAGCAGTGGAGAAGATGAAGGTTATGGGTGGAAGGGGGGGGGCGCAACGTTGAGTGTGGAGGGTGGGGGAGGCTGTGTTGCTGGGTCCCATCAGCCTTAGGTCCCCAGCCCCTTCCCAATGCGTGCTAATTAACTCCTTAATTGTCTCTGCATTTGCTGAGCCGGCAGATGAAGTGGATGCAGACAGATTGGGGCGCGTGTGATTTCACGCACGGGGGAGCGGAGAAGAGCTGCCTGGAAATCCCAGAGGGCCTTGTCCCCCCTTTACCCTCCCTCTTCACCCATCTCTGAGAGGCTGGAGGGCGCTTCTGCACCTGGAGCAGATGGGGCCATCTGCAAGGGAGGCATCCATGGGGAATTTGCCCCCATCAGCCTTTCAGGGATGATCATAATGCTTGCCACTATTGATGGAACACCCCCTACTGTTTTCTAGACACACATTGTTTCAACAGTGTGGGCATTAGCTGGGTTTTATGGTTTCTGGAGAAAAGTGAGACTCAGGCTGGGTTACTTGCCCAGGGCCACACAGCACTGGTGTGACAGCTGAGATTTGAACCCAGGTGAGCACAAGGCCAAAGTCCTAAGTGGGTCCTGCCAGCAGAGGGAGGAATATCTTCAGGTCTGTTTCCCTCTCAGTCCCTGGTGGGGATAAAGGGTACTGAGGTCTAAGGACCGCAGGGGCCAGAGAAAATGAAGCAAGGAGAAGAAGCTGGGAGGATGCTGAAGGAGCCAGTATCCTCTGTCAGGACTTGGACAAGGGGTAGGTGGGCCAGAGAAGCAGAAAGAAGTAATGAGACACTAATCACAGCCCTTGGATCCCTCAAGTGTTATCTTACTGAGGCCCTGCCAACATCAACTTCCTCTTTTCCTCATCCCTGTCCCACAAACCCCTGTCAGAGTGACTGCCCCCCCGCCTCTCCCTGCTGGCAGCCCTGGCTCAGCCCTCTATTTCACTCCCGGCCCTTGTACTAGAGTCACTGGTCAACATGTTTGTCTCTCTTTTCACACTGGGATATTTTGAGGGCAAGGACTCTGCCAATCCTCACCATGTCCACAGGGCCAATCCTGGGGCTTCATCCAGGAAAAGCCGCGGTGAAGGTTTGCTGCGATGTACAGGGTAGGGATGAGGGGATATGCGTGTGCAAGGATCCATCATTCTCAAATGAAGAAGCAACAACAGCATGAGGGATTTAGGTTGTATATAAGAAAGAACTTCCTAAGACTGGGGCCTGTGACGCTATGAAGCCATAATTCAGACCTATAGGTTCTGAAGAGCAAGGTTGCTCAAGATTGGCTACATGTTAAAGGCCTCAAAAAATTGGGCGATTGGCCAGGCACAGTGGCTCACGCCTGTAATCCCAGCACTTTGGGAGGCCAAGGTGGGTGGATCAGCTGAGGTCGGGAGTTCGAGACCAGCCTGGCCTACATGGTGAAACCCCAACTCTACAAAAGAAACAAAAAAATTAGCCGGGCATGGTGCTGCGCACCTGTAATTCCAGCTACTCGGGAGGCTGAGGCAGAAGAACCTCTTGAACTGGGAAGGTGGAGGTTGTGGGGAGGCAGAGGTTGCAGTGAGCCGAGATCGTGCCATTGCACGATCATGCCATTGCACTCCAGCCTGGGCGACAGGGTGAGACTCTGTCTTAAAAAAAACAAAACAAAACACAGTTGGGCGATCTGGACCCCAGCCCCAAAGATTCTGATTTAATTGGTCTAAAGTGGAGCCATGGCATTGCAGTGTTTGTTTGTTTTTTTTTTTTTTGAGACCGAGTCTCGCTCTGTTGTCCAGGCTGGAGTGCAGTGGCACTATCTCTGATCACTGCAACCTCTGTCTCCTGGGTTCAAGCGCTTCTCCTGCCTCAGCCTCCTGAGTAGTTGGGATTACGGGTGCTTGCCACCACGCCTGGCTAACTTTTGTATTTTCTGTTGAGACGGGGTTTCACCATGTTGGTCAGGTTGGTCTCCTGACCTAAGTGATTCACCAGCCCTAGCCTCCCAAAGTGCTGGGATTCCGGTCTCCCAAAGTGCTGGGATTGCAGGCGTGAGCCACCATGCCTGGCCAGCATTGTAGTTTTATCTTATTATTTTTATTTTTTGAAATCGAGTTTCGCTCTTGTGCCCTGGCTAGAGTGCAATAGCACAATCTCGGCTCACTGTAACTTCTGCCTTCCGGGTTCACAAACGATTCTCCTGCCTCAGCCTCCTGAGTAGCTGGGATTACAGGCGCCTGCCACCACGCCCAGGTAGTTTTTGCATTTTTACTAGAGACGGGTTTCACCACGTTGGCCAGGCTGGTCTCAAACTCCTGACCTCAGGTGATCCACCCTACTCAGTGGTGGGTGTAATCCCAAAGTGCTAGGATTACAGGAGTGAGCCACCGTGCCCAGCTGGCATTGCAGTTTTAAAAGCTCCCCAGGTGATTCCAATGTGCAGCCTGGGTTAAGAACCAGTGCCTTAGATTCTGCCCTGGTTTGGCTGCACTGGTGGTTTTACCACTGGATCCAAATACTAATGCTATTGATAGTTATTTACTTATTGGGGGATTTACTAGGTACATGCCAATGTACTAAGCACTTTCCATGCATTAGCTCACGTAATCCTTAAAAAATCCTGTGAAATATCTCTGCCTTACAGATGAGGAATATTATCTCTGCCTTACAGATGAGGAAACCGAGGCCCAGAGAAGTCAAGGGACTTGCCTATGCTAATGAATGGCAGGGCCAGGTCTGGAAGCTGATTCTCCTGATTCATACCTTCTGTCTTCCCCCAGACTCCTCCTGAGGCTGCTCTTTGGCCTCAATCAGTCCTCGCCTGCCTCCACCTCACCTCATCACCTTCCCTCCACCCCCGCTGCTCCCTCAGTAACATCCCAGGTGACTGAAGCAATTTGCAGCCATTTGAAGAGGCTCCACGTGTCAGTCAGCCTGCGAGCGTGGGGAGGTGGGGAAATTACAGATGCTCCAAGATGGTGTTCCCCTCCCCCTGAGGATATCTGGAATTCAGGAATCAGACTCTGCCTGATGCTTCCTCAGGTCTCTGGGACCCTCCCAGGTGACTTCCCACTCCCAAATGCCCCCACGAGTTGATTCTAAGTATCTGGGAGAGGGCTGCCACCCAGTGGCTGCCCGGGGGCATGGCAACCTTCCAGCACTGCCTGGTTCCGCTGAACAGCTCCCCAACCAAAGACCTGAATCGAAGATCCTCCCTTCCTTTTGGCAGCTCCGTGTCCAGTCCCCTAGTAAATGGATCTCGATCTCCCTCCTCCACAGTCTTAAGTCCACTCTCCCACTAGGGATCTCCAGACCCCTTCTCTGGTTTCCTACATGTCCACTACTCCCAACGCCTCACAACTTCTCATCCAACTTCTTTCCAATGTGCCATCCCCTTCTCATTACAGGTTCTTTCTTCCAACTTAAAGCCCGGCACCATGTCCTAGGAATACACCTCTCACCGTCCTTCTCCCAGAGTCGCACCAGCCTGCAAGTAGAGCAAAGGAGCCACTAGAGACAGAATTCTGGTCCCCCGCACCCTCCTCCTCATCATCTGACACCATCAGACCTCAACAGCCTCTGTGCTAAGAGCCCCTAATGAGCATCAGCAAATTAACAACTTCCCCTTGATTGCTCCTTCTCTGTTAATTGGATAGGGAGGGCCCCCCCCCCCCAAGGCCTCTCAGAGAAGAGGAGGGAGGCAGGGAAGGAGAAAGGTGAGAGCCACAGGAGCAGTCCCCAGGCCTGGGTTCTCTGCTGAGACTTCTGCTCCATCCCTGAGCATAGCTCCCTGTTCCAATCCTTCCTCACCTTGTCCCCCTCACTCCCTTTGCCCCCTTCCTTCTGTCCAAATTCCCTTGACCTCTGGCTATTTTTCCTTCCTTTTCTCTGCTCCTTCTTTGGAGATTTAGCAGTAAGGGGTTGCAACGATGCCCCCCACAAGCCCAAAGCTACAAGGATGGGATCTAAGTGGTCAAGGCTGCGTGTTGGCTGACATATGTGCACGTGTATATGTGTCACATGTAGGTGGGGAGCAGGGATAAGAGCAGGTGAGTGCTTGCCATGTGGGTCAGGCCCTCCGGATACGTGGACATCTGTTGGGGGGGGTGTGGTTGTGAATGGTGTGCTGTGACTCTGGTCGGTATGTGTGTCTGTCTCCATATGGGCTAAGTGCTTGAATTAGTCAAGTGTGACTCGGAGTGTGTGTGTGTGTGTGTACGAGCGTGTGTGCCACCAGAGGAAGCAGCAGCAAGAGGCAAGAGCATCGATCCGAAGGAGACAGCGCGGGGAGGGGGACGCTAGGGGCAGACACCCTCCCTCCTGCGCGCACACACGCGCGCGCGCGCACACACACCACACACAGAGTCACACACACAAGCCATAGGGCCTCGCAGGCAGGGAGACGGCTCCGGGACTGGAGAGAGGCAGCTCCGCCGAAAGCTGCCGCGAGGAGGGGCGAGGCTGCGCTGGGAGTCCCGGGTCCCGCTCCCGTGTCCGGGGCCCCGCGTGCACACCGGCCCAGAGACAGCCTCGCAGACACTCGTAGGCGCGCACGCGCACCCTCTTCCCTCCCCCTCCCCTCCCCCTCACCTCCCGCCGCCTCCCGGCCGGACGATGGATCCCTGCAGATCCCAGGGCTGAGAGCACCGCGCACCGCGCCGAGCCCGGGCGGACCGAGCCGAGGCGAGCGAGAGAGCGAGCTAGCGCGCGCGGGCGGGCGGACGGATCGGAGCCGAGCGGGGCCGGGCGGGCCGCTCCCTGCAGGGCTCTGCGCGGCGTGCCGCGGCGGCCCCGGGCTCCGGCCCCGGGCCATGAGCTCCTCCGCGACTCGGCGCTGAGCCCGCGACCGGTCCAGCGCCCCAGGACCCGCCGCCGGCTGCTGGCTTCCCGAAGCCCCCTCAGGTGGGTTTCCGATCCCCCTGCCTTTGGCCGCGGGGCTCCTCGGCACCCCTAAGCCGGGACTCTCCTCCCTCTGGATTTCCCTTGCTGCTGGGGCGGCTCGGTGGCTGGGAAGGGGGGCGGGGGCCGAGCAGGGGATCTGACTGCGACGAGAAGCTGGACTGGGGGGGGGGGGGGGGGGCGCCGGGGGGGGGGACAGCTCGCTGTCATAGGGAACCGCGCCCCCCCTCCATACATCCACCTTGGGCAGCCCGCCACCCCCCACTCCCAACATACACACACACAGCCTGCTCTTATTTGAGAACTGGAGACACCCGCAGGTGAGGACTCAGGCTGGGCCCCTCCCCAGAGGTAGCCACCTCCCTGGGGGTATTTTGGCCCCAGTTTAGCTCTTAGGACCAGAGCCCTGTCCTGTGAATACCCGTGACCAGGAGAGGAGCTCCTTACCCTGGGGTCAGCCCATCTGGGCCAGTTTTCATCTCCAGGATGGGGTGGACATTCTTGTCCCAGAGTGACCCCACATCTGGAGGGAACTCCTGCGCCTGCCTATGGGTGCATCAGGACTTCCCCCTCAATCTTGGATGACTGTATCTAGGGTCTCCCCGGGCCTGGGAAGCTTCTCTGGGAGAGCATTCTCTTGGCCTGACCTGACCCCCTGTTCCTCTGTATTTGGAGGAACCCTGGATGTGTCCCTTGGTCAGCCACCTCTGGGCTTACAAAGCAGGGAAGTCTTCTGCCTGAGGAGTCGGTGACCTCTGGAGATGAGGATTCTGGATGGGCACATGTGGAGGGGCCCCATGTGTACTTCCATCCCAGGACAATGACAGACTGTCCCTCTCCCCTCCCCCAGAATCCCCTCAACAAGGATGGAACTGAAGGCCGAGGAGGAGGAGGTGGGTGGCGTCCAGCCGGTGAGCATCCAGGCCTTCGCCAGCAGCTCCACGCTGCACGGCCTGGCCCACATCTTCTCCTACGAGCGGCTGTCTCTGAAGCGGGCATTGTGGGCCCTGTGCTTCCTGGGCTCGCTGGCTGTGTTGCTGTGTGTGTGCACGGAGCGTGTGCAGTACTACTTCCACTACCACCATGTCACCAAGCTCGACGAGGTGGCTGCCTCTCAGCTTACTTTCCCTGCTGTCACGCTGTGCAACCTCAACGAGTTCCGCTTTAGCCAAGTCTCCAAGAATGACCTGTATCATGCCGGGGAGCTTCTGGCCCTGCTCAACAACAGGTGGGTGGCTCCCACCCTCCCTCAGCCCTGCTCCTGGAGTTGTGTGAGTTCCAGTCAGGGTGTCTGCCTCCCTAACCCACCATAGAGCCCAGCCAAGCCTGCCCTTTAACCCACCCCTACCCCAAAACCTGCCACTCACAGCAGAGGAGTTAGGGTGCTGCTGAGCACCCAATTAAGGACACCCAGCCTCTGATCCCAGCATAGTCCAGAACAGCTTGACCCCTACCCAGCCTGAGATATGAGACATTGTCACCCTCTCTGGAGTGAGCTTTACCCTTATTCTGGCCACTCTGTCTTGACCTTCTTGTCAGCTGGGGGATGGGCACAGACCATCTTTAAAGGGTAGAGACTATAGTATAAAAGCCACAGCCCCTGCCTTGTCTCTCTGCCCACCTTATCCATGCTTCCTCTCACCCATATACTGGGATGCCCTGCCCCTGGGCAGCCACTACAGATCCTTCTGTCATTTCAGACCCATGTGGTAGATCTTCTGCATGCCCAGCTCTCCTTCCTTGCCCACACCTGGGCCTGATCTCCCCAGGGCTGGAGGCTGCCCCCATCACCCTAGTTGGGTGTGGGACACTGATGGCTGTACTGACCCGTGTGCCACTCACCCCTGGGCCCCAGGTATGAGATACCAGACACACAGATGGCAGACGAAAAGCAGCTGGAGATATTGCAGGACAAAGCCAACTTCCGCAGCTTCAAACCCAAACCCTTCAACATGCGTGAGTTCTATGACCGAGCTGGGCACGACATTCGAGACATGCTGCTCTCCTGCCACTTCCGGGGAGAGGTCTGCAGTGCTGAAGACTTCAAGGTGGTGAGTCCCCTGGTGTGGGGTGTGAGTCAGCCTGGCCCACAGAGGAGGAGGAGGAGACAAGGAGCAGGCTGGGCCTCTCCAGGTGCTACTCTGGGAGAGGAAGTTGTGTGTCCTGGGGTTTGCTTCTGGTAGAAGGGGAGTTTGTTCAGCGTAGGGACACATTTATACTCACTGCATGAGGGCCTGAGCCTCAGCCTTGCAGCCATGATGGCAGGAAAGAGAGCATACAGTGCACAACACACACATATATGCACAAATGCACGTGGCCTGACATAGCCACAAACCCACCAAGCTTACCTTCTAGGCCACAGGTGTCAGAGCTGAGCAGAGAGGTGGGTAAGCTACAGCCTTGTTGCTTGTAGTGAGGTCCAGGACCATCATTTGGAAGCTTGAAAGGAATGCAGGACTTTGCCACCCCACTTCCCAGACCTACTGAATCAGAATCTGCATCTAATAAGATCCTCAGGTGACTGGAGTGTACACTAAAGTTTGAGAAGCACCGTGAAGGACAAGTAAGGGAAACCTTCTCTTAAATAGCCTGACAGTAACTCCCTCTGTGCCATCTGCACCCCACACATAGACACATACACTGGTTAGGTTCCCTGCTTGCCAGCAAGAGCCACAGAGCCAGGGTCTGAGGAAGGGAAGGCCATCAGGACACCCAGTCATGGCTGCCCTGGAGGCTTCCTTTGCATCTCAAAATGGAGATACCCCACAGATGTGGCTGCCTCAGGCCAGCACCTCAGGGAGGGCGTAGGGAAACTGATTTTGGCATCTGATGTGCTGGGCGACCCTGGGCAAGTCACACAGATTCCTGAGGGTTAAGACCTGGACCCGGATGGCAAAGAGACCAGAGGCTCCAGAGCCATGTAGGAACAATAACACCAAATGAATGGACAATGTTCATAACTCTTTCACATGTTTTCTAGGCTCCCCTCAATCGCCTTGATACATAATCACGTTAGCTCTATTTTACAAATGCACGAACCGAGACACAGAAAGGCAGAATGATTTACCCAAGCTCACACAGTTAGTGACAGGTGACAGGTTCAGGATTAGAACTCATGTCTCCTTAAGCTGAAAATGTCCTTTACTCTTTTAATTAATATTATGGACACTGGAGTTATTGTGTCCACTTCACATTATTTTCCAGGACCCTTTTCTCTCCATGCCTGCTCAGCTCTCAGATCCTCTCCCTTTTTCCTGCCCATTTTCTCCCTGTTTGCTTGCTTCCTCCTGCAGTATGGGAACACGAACTGTATTTGTGCAGAAAGGATGGCACCATGGTCACGTTTAGTGTTTCTTGCTATGCAAGACTTCCCAATCTCTTTAAGCCTTGCTCTGCAGACCAGTTTTATTGGCCTTTGTCAATCCTGCTGGACAAAGTTTACCTGACTGCACTGTTTACTGAGCCAAGCTGATGGGGAGCTTAGCCAAGATGCAAGAACCACTTCCTTCCTATCTTACTTCTTCATAGCAGGAGAGTCTTGGATTCCCCAGAGCTCGAGACCAGAGGGTTCCCAGTCTCACAAGTGATGCTCCCAAGAGTAATAGGACTGTAAGTGAAGGTAGAAGCAAAAGTCAGAGCCCCCTCTCTCCAACACACCCAACATACAAGCAGGAGGGGCCCCTGAGAAAGATGGAGAAAATGTATTTGTTTGAGTGGTTTGTAGTGTTGGATGAGGGAGGGAAGTGCTTGGCTCAATCTGAGGAGGTGCTAAGATATAAATTTGGGCACAGTTAGTCCATAGAAAGTGTTCAGTTGAGGCTCCATCTGTCCATCATGTCCAGAAAGATTCCAAGTGGTGATGCTAAGACGTTTGGTCGATGATGGAGATGTTGAGATGTGATTGGTCCATGCCATCTGAGGGGACCATTCTAAGTAGTCAGATGGAGATGTGATTGGCTCACAAAGTTCTGGAGCAGTCTGAGTTGTTCCTCTTACCCCGGGGGAGAGACACACAGGCTAGCACCCTGCAGCCCCAGCTGTGCCGCTTCTTGCTTCTGGGTTGTCAAGGAAGACCAGGTTTTTGCTGTTTTGCAGCCCGTGTCAAAGACCTGACCCTGAATTTTGCTGGACCCGAACCTCTCACCCCTCCCTCTGCTCTCTTTAGTTGATTTCATTGCCAGCCCCTCTCCATGTCAAGAGCTCTACCCATAGGGATGTTCCCACACAGATGGGCGTCTGGCTGGAGTCCATGTCTGACACCTCCCTGCTGGAGAAGGGCCTGGCAGGCTCTCTCCTCCAGCTCCCCAGTCCTAAGGGCTCCCACACTCCTTGCCTGATGCTCCACCCTCTCCCTTCTCTCCTCAGTCTCGTGATTAACATCCTTGACATTCTCTGCTAGGCTCAGAGGTGTGTTGGGAGTGTGTCTCTAAGCCCTGGGCAGATGTAGCACTGACAGAAAACACCTGTCTATAGGGTTAGGGTCTAAGGGAAGCCATCTTGGCATCTTCTGCAGCCTTCAGAGAAGAGGTTCTTCACTGAGGAAAGGAGGTAGTGAGGGAAGAGAGGCTTTGTGGTTAGGGCTTTGGTTGCTCTTTCAGTGGCTCAGGAAGAAGCTGCTGGGTCCCATCCAACAGGATTGCTGTGGGGATACCACCCCCCACTGTCCAAGACCTTGCTCAACACATTTGCAAAATATAGTCTGTGGGAGCACGTGTGGACTCTTTTGTAGATTTCTAAGGGCAACCCTCATCTCAACAATAAGAGCCCTGTTTCTAAAGGCTGGTTGGGGGAGGCATAAGAAGACAATTCAGGGAGGCTGCTCCGGTCACTCAAAGACCCCAGCTCCCCTGATGAGGATCTGCAGTAACAGGTATTTCTCCAGATGTGCTCCTGGATCCAGCTCAACCCCAGGGAGTAGCTGGTGGTCACAGAGCATTTGGCCAGGGTCCATCCCCCAGGTGTGGCTGAGTCAGCTTGGGAGGGTGGAGGTGAATATGGGGAGCCTGAGCTGAATCCGGGAGGGACTGGTTTGGAAATCTTTCAGGATTGAAGAGACAGAAGGGCAGGGCAGGGAGTATCCCCACAGCAACCTGGCTGGGAAGGTCTCAATAGCTGCCTCCTGAGCAACCATAGTGACCCAACTACAAGGCCCCCTCTTCCCGGCCACCTCCTTTTCTTCCTGGTAGGGTGCTTTGTTGCCAAGGCAACGGGGTCTGCGGCTCCTCTCTCCTGCCCCACCTTGAGGCCACTCAGGCCAAGGCAGGGCAGGGGTTCCATGGAGGGGGGCTGGGGTGCAGCTGTCTGCTGGTATCTGGGTGGGGGCCAGGGGAGTGAGCACAGTCGCAGCTGGTGCCAGCCTCCAGCTGCACCTTATCTGTCCCTGGCAGTGGGAGCAGCTGATGTGGCCGGAATGCTGAGCAGCAGCAAGGGGAGGGGGCTGACAGATGGTCGCCCAGTCTGCCCTATGCCACCCCCTCCTCCGCTGAGACCTAGACCCTTTGCCTAGGGGAGAGAGAAGCAGGAATTCATTTCTGGGGCCTGAAAGAGAAGGAAGAGGAGGGCAGAGAGTGGAAATGCTGGGGTGGGCATGTGGTGCGGCTCATAATCTCTCTCAGGAGGGTGAAACTGGGGGACAAGAATCCCTGGGAGGGGTCCACAAGAGTACTTCTCAGGACCCTGGATTGGAAACCAGAATCTCCCAGGGAAGAGGTGGAGTGAATGAGCACAGAAGCCTCCCCCACAACCCACTGCAAGGTTCCGAAGGGGCCCGGGCATCCCCTGGAGCACCTAGGGAAGTAAGATCCTGCAATGACAGGTGGCTGTGGGTGGCTGATCCTGGGACCCAAAGTGGGGAGAGAGAGGTCATCTAAAAGCAGGAGAGCCAGGGATGGCAGCGCCCGGCAAGAGCCAGGACTAGCAAGGAGCTTCTTCATCTCCAGGGTTCACCCCTCATCCCCACACCCCATGCTGCCCCATAGAAGCTCAGACCAGAAGTCCCTTGGAAGGGCCTGACCTTACTGCCGGGGTCTGCACCCTCCAGCTAGGCAGGGAGTGGAGGGGCTGCTGAGGGGAGAGGCTGCCCAGACTGCTGTGCAGAGAGGGGAAGGGGGGTCTTGGGCAGCCCCACCCAGAGGCCTGGTGGTCTGCACGGGTGGGAAGGGGGAACATGCACAGATTGCAGAAGGATAGAAGAGGCTGACCTGGAGAGAGTAACTTTGGAGGAGGGGTTCATGGGGTTCATGAACTTTGGGGGAAGGGTTCCTGCCCTAGGTGTTCATGGCTACTGCCTCCTACCTTATCCTTCTCATCTGTTCCTCCCTCCCAGGAAGTGCCTAAACTGAACGCAGGCGGGTGGAGAGAGGAGACGGGAGCAGAGCCCATTGCAGTTGCAGGAATCCAGTGGGTGGGCCCTGGGTTGGGGTCTCAGATGGCTCCTTTTCCCTCTGTCTCAGACACAGATACACACAAACATCCTTCAGGTAGCCCAGTTTTCTCTCTCACCTCTTCCCCTTCTCCCCAGACCCCAGTCATTTCTGACTCTACCCCTCTCTCAGACTGGCTATCAGCTGAGAGCTACTCTAAGCTAATTGATCTCTGGGCTGCTGGCTAAAGTAATAGGGAATTCAGTAACTAAGTGCCTCTGGGGGCCAAGCCTGGAAGTGGAGGGCTAGTCTTGAGCCTTTGTCACTGCCCAGCTGGTGGAGAACTCCTAGGTGTGGCCACTGCATGCCCAGTGTGTCCTGGAGACAGAGGGGGAGGCCCACAGAGAAACTTGGAATGTTCTGCTGTGGGTGGAGGTTGTTTCTGAGTGTGCTTCAGTTTTGTGGAAAGTAATTTCAAATCTCAGGAGATGGTGAGGGAGACAGAATATTCAGAATAAGAAGCTGGGATTAGGGGAGTGTTAAGCTCCACTGGATTCATTCCCATAGCAGACAGTGCCACTTCCGTGTGCCAGGTCCTGCACTGGGGCAGTGAAGTGCAGCATGGGAGGTTCAGGGCCGAGAGCCATGGGGGTGGTACTAAAGGAGGCCAGGTGGGGTGGGCTTCAGAACAAGGGGGAACATGCTGGGGATGAGCAGACTCTCAACATCCAGGGGGAGTCCTCCCAATCTCCCCAGCCAAACTCAGCCTCTCGGAGAACACCAGGTTCATAGAATGTGTTGGTGTCTCCCCAGCTAACTAAATCAACCGGCCAATTCTCTCCGGCAAGGGCCATTCTTCAGAGCCTTGGCCAGCCCCTGCCCACCCCCACCCCCAAGCTTTCCCTCACTTGTATGTTTGAGGTGGCCAATCTAGAAGCCTCTACCTTCTGACCTATGATGTCCCAGTCAGGACTCTTGGGTGCACATTCTGGGAGGCAAAGCTGGAAGGAGACAGCAAGAATGAGAAGGGGTGCCTAGCTGGGTGGAGGATGGGACTGGGCATTAGGGCTCCTGGTCTCTATTTTGGGCAGAGTTCCACCTGGCCCCACTTCTTAGCTTCTAAGCCCAATCTCCTTTAAGGAGGTTGTAAGAGTATTCTTTATTGAGGGGCAGCCCTTCCTCTGGGACTCTCTGGCCAAGTACACACTGCCCCATGTGTAATGGATGTGCAGCGCCAGCCTACCTGGATACAGGAATTGGACATCTTCCTCACAGAATATTTAAAAATGAGCATGAAGCTGCTGTGTATTCACCTTAAAGGGAAGTTCCCTTAAGGAACTGTAAGGGCAGACACTCTGCCACCCCAGGCTCTCCAAGGCCACTCTCCAGGGAGAGACAGGGCCAGTTGTGATCTGTCTGAGATCCCGTGAGTTCTTGGATAGAAAATGCTTTCCCACCCTTCTGTATGCCCTCTGTGTGACTGACAGTCCTGTGGGCCCAGGAGGTTCGGCTGTGCAGCTTAGTGCTGTGTGTCTCTAGTTGGTGTCATACCAGCATGCCAGGCTGAGAACATCCCTGGGGGTGAGACTGCTGCAGTGGCCTTGGCCCTGGACAGCAGCCATCTCAGACTTCCTCACAACACCCTCATCACATGTGCGCCCTAAGCATGCAAGCACACATGTGCACCTCTGTGTGTGTCTGGGGTAGAGTGTGGATGTACAGTGTGAAGCGGAAGCATGTGGAGGTATATGGGGGCCCAGGCAGCTTGGTGTGTGTGGCCGTGGGAGAAAGCTTTTGTGCAGGCAAACCTCTGGTTGCATGCAGAGCACATACCCGCAAAATTAATCGTCTCTTTCAGTTGTGCTTTGCAATTTACAGATTCCCTTTACTTTAGCTCATGTGATCTTCATAATTCATGTAGGTAGGAAATTGTTAACATCTTCATTGGAAAAATGAGAAAAATGAGGCTCAGAGGAGTTGTGTGACTTGCCTGAGGTCACACAGCTGGGAAATGACAGAGTGGGATCCTGACTTCAGATCTTCTGAGTCCAGGTTCTTTGTGTATGACTGTAGGAGCAGGAACGTGTTTAGAGGAGGGTGCTCTGTTGAGAAGCAGTGTGGGGAGGCAGGAAGGGCAAGAAAGGGTGCAGAGAAGAGACTCTAGGAATCCCGTTCCCAAGTTGAGTAGGCCTAGTTTTTTGATGCTTCTGTCCTTTCATTGCACCATCAGACGAAGTGCCTATCTTAGGTGAACCCACCACTGCCTTTCCCCAGGGTCACACCAGGGCAGCCAGGACCTCCCCGAGGAACTCACACACCAGGGCAGCTTAGTATCGCATTGCCTACATGCTCAACATCCTTAAATGGGCGTGCAGTGCTGCCTGGCAACCCCACTGTGTTTTTCTGGTCAACTTGCTCTGCCTGATGACTACTGCAAACTTCTCCACTCTTCTCAGTCACCCTTCCTAGCTCCTCTCACCCTCAGCAGATGACCCTGCCTCCCACTTACTTCACTGAGAAAATAGAAGCCTCAGACAGGATCTTGTCCTTCTTCTGGGTACCAAGCCCTAGAAGGGAACATTCATCTTATCTAGGATAAAGTCTCAACCTAGAATTTTCATCTTATTCCCTTCTGCCTTTTTAAGATCTTTCTCCTGCTAATTCTGTCTCTCCCTGCTCTACAGTTGGTCGCTCCTTCTCAAGTGGAACCCCATTGACAATGAAGCATGCTGAAGATGCTCCTGTCTTAAAATACATAGCTGTAACGACAGCTAACATATACTGAGCACTTGCTATGTATTGGTCTTTGTGCTAAGATAAAAACTAAAACATATGTGTCTCTCAACGCCACAGCACCTGCCAGCTCCTATAGTGTCTCTGCTTCCCTTTACAAAGTTCCTAAAAGTGATGTGTTTATTTCACTGTTTCCATTTTCTCATCTCTAACTCACTTTCTGATCCAGGCTGCTTTCTTCCCCCATCATTGCCATCCCTCCTAAATGGTTCTAGCTAAAGCCAGTGGTCACCTTCATGTTGCCAAATCCAGCAAATATATATATTTTTTTATTCTTGATCTCTCAATAGCATTCAAAATAGTTGCTCACCACTTCTTTTTTTTTTTTTTTGAGACAGAGTTTTGCTCTTGTTGCTCAGGCTGGAGTGCAGTGGCGCCATCTCGGCTCACTGCAACCTCTGCCTGCTGGGTTCAAGCAATTCTCCTGCCTCAGCTGCCTGAGTAGCTGGGATTACAGGCGCGTGCCACCACGCGTGGCTTTTCTGTGTGTGTGTGTGTTTTTAGTAGAGACAGGGTTTCTCCATGTTGGTCAGGCTGGTCTCAAACTCCTGACCTCAGGTGATCCGCCTGCCTTGGCCTCCCAAAGTGCTGAGATTACAGGTGTGAGCCACTGCTCCTGGCCCCCACCACCTCTTTTTTGAACTACTCCCTTTCCTGACGATCATACTCTCTTTGTTTTCCTTCTCTGTCTACCCACTCCTCTGTCTCTTTGCCAGTTCATTTTCTTCTACTTGGCCATTTAGTGTCATCACTACTCAAGGCTCAGTCCCAAGCTTTAATCTTCTTTTAAATCATGAGAGTACAATGCACCGTATTGTAGCTTGAAGAATTTTTACACTGGTATGTCTTACAGTGTAGTATTTTGCATATTACACTGGTATGTATTTACATTGGTATAAAACATTTCCAGTACCCCAGAAAGTTCCTTCAGGCTGTTTGCTAGTCAATGCTACCCCACAAGAGTTAACCACTATTCTATCAGTATAGACTAATTTCACTCGTTCTTGAACTTCCTGGAGTATATGTATCCTCCATACGGTGTATACTCTTTTGTGTCTGTTTTGTTTTGTTTTGCTTGTGATTATATCTGTGAGATTTATCCATGTTGTTGTGTATGGCAGTGGTTGGTTCTTTTTTGATGCTGTATGGTACCTCATTATATGAATATGCCACAATTGATCCATTCTACTGATGCTAGACATTTGGGTTGTTACTAGTTTTTGGCTCTTATCTATAAAGCTACTATGAACATTCTTGTTCATGTTTTTTAGTTGACATATACACTCATTTCTCCTGGGCATATGACTAGCTATAGAGCTATGGTTAAGTCATAGGGTATGATTCTGTTTAGCTTTAGTGGATACTGCCAAATCAGACCTTTTTTCTATTTTTTTTTTAACTTTATATTCTATTCTTGGGCAGTCTCATCTTCACTCATGACTTCAATTACCATCTACACACTGACAACTGCCAAATTTATGTCTCAGCCCAGCTCTCTCCTCTTAGCATCAGCTCTAGTCGCCAATTTCCCACTTAACGTCTCTCCTTGGATGTCCCTAAGACTCCTCAAAACCAGCATGTGCAAAACCAAAGTCATCATCTTACCTCCCAAACTAGTTCTTTACCTGTGTGCCTGATCTAGTGAGCCACCCCACTGTTCACCCCATCATGCAAACCAGAAATCATCCCTGACATTCCATCTCCCTCACCTGCCTTGACAGGATCTACCAATTTTGCCTCATAAACATCTCCACTCTACCCCTGTTACGGGCCGTCCCACCACTGCATGTCTCACTGGGCCACTGCAATGGCTCCTCAACAGGCCTCCCAGCAGTCCCTCTATATCCTTCACTCTGCAGCCATAGCTGTCTTTTCAAATCAAAGCTCTGATCACTTGAACTCCTTCTGTGGGGAGTCTTTAATCGTCCCTGAGCCAGAATCCTCACTGTGGCCTTTAAGACCCTGAGTGACCTGGGTTCTCCCTGCCTTTACCCACCTCTCCAGCTACACTTGCCCCTTCTCATCTCTCTCCTTCAGGGCCCTTGCACACACTCTGTTCTCTCTCTGAAATATCCTCCCTCCTCCACAGGGGCACATGCGCACACGCATACACACACACACACCATTACCTAATTACTCCTCTTTATTTATTTATTTTTATTTTATTTTATTTTATTTGTATTTATTTTTTTGAGACAGAATCTCCTTCTGTCACCTGGGCTGGAGTGCAGTGGTGCAATCTTAGCTCACTGCAACTTCCACGTCCTTAGTTCAAGCAAGTCTCATGCTTCAGCCTCCTAAGTAGCTGAGATTACAGTCATGTGTCACCATGCCTGGCTAATTTTGTATTTTTAGTAGATATGGGGTTTTGCCATGGTGGCCAGGCTGGTCTTGAACTCCTGGCCTCAAGTGATCCACCCACCTCGGCCTTCCAAAGTGCTGGGATTACAGGCATAAGCCACTACGCCCAGCCTCCTCTCTATTCTTTTTTTTTTTTTTTTTTTTGAGACGAAGTCTTGCTCTGTCGCCCCAGCTGGAGTGCAGTGGCCGGATCTCAGCTCACTGCAAGCTCCGCCTCCCGGGTTCACGACATTCTTCTGCCTCAGCCTCCTGAGTAGCTGGGACTACAGGCGCCCGCCACCTCGCCCGGCTAGTTTTTTGTATTTTTAGTAGAGACGGGGTTTCACCGTGTTAGCCAGGATGGTCTCGATCTCCTGACCTCGTGATCCGCCCGTCTCGGCCTCCCAAAGTGCTGGGATTACAGGCTTGAGCCACCGCGCCCGGCCCTCCTCTCTATTCTTTAGACTGTAATTCAAACATCATTTCCTCAGAGAAAGCTTCCTTGACTCCCCAGTCTGGGTCAAGTCCCTCTGCCATTCACTCTGATAGAGCCATATTTTTTTTCATAGCACTTGTCATGGTTTGTAATTAGATATTTATTTTTTTCATTTTTGAATTGATGTCTGTCTCCCTTCTTCGATAGTAAGCTCCATGAGGGCAGGTCCATGATGTGTTCTCTACTGTGGCAATGAGTAAATGAAAGAATGAAGAAGCAAGGGATTTGGAGACAGATGACCTCATTCCAGCCTCCAGCCCACTTCTTGCTCTTCCTGAGACTTGAATAGGCTGGTGTGGCTCAGTTTTCTCACTTGTCAGATGGGAATGAAGTTACTCATACCTGCTTATTTCACTGGGTTGTATAAGGATCCCATGAGATAACAACTGAAAACCATGGGCCGAGCGTGGTGGCTTACACCTGTAATCCCAGCACTTTGGGAGGCTGAGGCAGGTGGATCACCTGAGGTCAGGAGTTTGAGACCAGCCTCAACATGGAGAAACCCTGTCTCTACTAAAAATACAAAATTAGCCGGGTGTGGTGGTGTATGCCTGTAATCCCAGCTACTCGGGAGGCTGAGGCAGGAGAATTGCTTGAATCTGGGAGGCAGAGGTTGCAGTGAGCTGAGATCACCACACCGTTGCATTCCAGCTTGGGCAACAAAGAGTGAAAAACTCTGTCAAAAAAACAAAACAAAACAAAGCAAAAAACACCATGGAGCATTACACAGACGTAAGGGGTGGCTGGAATGAAGAAAGAGATACAGAAAAAGTCAGAAACCACTCAGCGCACACTGCTAAAGAGAAGGTCTGGATGGGGAGGGCTGCATGTTTGGACAGAGGGTTCAGAACTGAGTGCAGCTCTGTGTGTGTGTCTGCTTGGGCACCTCTCCAGGGGCCCTCTGTGTATGCCCTTTGACATTTTCCTCATCCTCCAATTACTTGAACAAGATGAAGATGAGAAAGAATGTTAGAAGAATAAGCATTTGTTTGAACACGCATACAGGTGATGGAGGAGAGAGGACGTGCAGTTGGGTGTGTGTGTGTGTGTTGGGGTGTATGTGTTGGGGTGTGTGTGTGTTGGGGTGTGTGTGTCGCCCCACACCAGGGCTGTATGTCTGTGTGGTAATGTGAAAGTGTGCAGTGTGGTCTTGGTTGCTGTAAGGGAAGAGGTATTCAGTTGCACCCAATTTACTGTCCTTTGGCGCTGTCTGTGTATGCACACCCTTCTCTTTGCTGGGGCTCCCAAGCTGGAAGCTCTCACTGCCTTTGCTGCTTCCTTCTGGAAATCAATCTACTTCCCCTTCCAAAATATCTGAAGGAGAGGGACAGTGCCCTCTAGTGGGAATGCATGGGCAGCTGCAGCTTCCTCAGCCCAAGCCTCAGCCCACTCCACTCAAGTCTGGAAGTCCTCTCTGAAGCACTTCCTGGGGAATGCAAAGGAGGAGGCCCCTACCCTCTGAGAGCTCAAGATCTGGCAGGCAGGAAAAAGATGCACACAGGAGAGGACACACCGGTTCATGCAGGAGAAGCCTGAGGACAGCAGCTGAAGGTGGGGGGGGGGGTCTCTCCTCATCTCTGCAATGACTTATCTCTGGTTGCCCAGGGTGTTCCTGGCCTTCCTTGCTTCCTGTTCCCACACATGGTCTCTTGGTCCTGCTCTTTTACTCTTGGTCATTACTCATGGCTGTAGGGCCTTGAGCAGACCCAGACCCTTCAGTCTATTCCCTGGGTGGGCACTAACAGCACTCTGTGGAGTTGGGGGAGGCTTCTTGGAGGAGGTAACGTGAGTAGGGTCTTGAAAAATTAGTAGGAATTCTCCAGATGGAGTCCAGGGAAGGCACAGGACTGTGGATGAGCCTTGTGTGTCTGGGGATGGGTGGTGGCGGCTGGATGCTGGCCTGAGGTGGAGGGTACATTGCTTTCAGCTTTGTGGGGCCACAAGAGATGCCTAAATTTTCACAGGAGGCAGTGGGAAGTGAGAGAAGATCTTTACTTTTTTGAGACGGAGCCTTGCTCTGTCACCCAGGCTGGAGTGCAGTGGCACGATCTCGGCTCACTGCAATCTCTACCTCCCGAGTTCAAGCGATTCTTGTGCCTCAGCCTCCCAAGCAGCTGGAACTACAGGCATATGCCACCATGCCCGGCTAGAGAAGGTCTTTAAGCAGAAGAATGGTCAGAGTCACACAACATGGACTAAAGGTGGGGAGAAACTGCAGGGAGGCAGGGAGACCAGTTGAGAGGCTGTTGTTTAGGCAAAAGAGGAAGGCAGTGGCTGTTGTTTAGCCCAATCTGAGGGCAGTGGCAGAAGGATGGAGGGGGCGAGAGGTCCAGACTCCGATTCTGGGACCTCTTTGTCCCTGGCAGCAAAGCTGAGGCCAAAAGTTCCACATTACTCAGTTTTGCTACAACCTGGCACTCTGCCTCCCATCCCCAACACACTCTAGGGTCTCTGCAAATGGAGAAGGAAGATGGTGGGAGCAGGGAGGGAGAAGAGAGGAGGAGGAGGGGGAACACAGCCTGGGACTAGGGGATGCTTAAGGAATGGGGAGGCCCAAGCAGACCCACCTAGCCCCAGTCTAGCCCTACTGCTCCTCCTCTGGCCCTGCAGAGAAAGAGTTAATCTGCTATACCTCCCTCCCCAACCTTCCCCTCCTCCCCTCAGGTCACCTTCTTGGCCCTGGAGACTTGGCTGGTGGCTCAAGTTCCTCAACCAGTGGCCCTGAGTAATCAGAGCACACAGAGGGACCAGGGGCCTGGGGGCAGGGAATGGTAAATTAGGGGCAGGGGAGCCTCAGAGACTGAGGCCGGGAGTCTGCAAGGCTGAGGGTTTGGCGGGAACCCCAAGTTGGTTCCCAATACTCTCTACCTGACCCAGGTCCCCCTGCCCCACCCCCAGCACTGATCTCAATTTCTTCCACCCACCAGAGAATTCCTCGAACTCCTAAACTGTTGAGGGGTGCAGGGGGCAAGCTGAAAGGGGTAGTGGTGATCTGCCAGGAAGCTTTCCCACTGCAGGAGACAGGGTCCCTCCCCCTAGTGCCAGGAACTGGTCAGAAATGAGTCTGTGGTCAGTGAGAGACTGCTGCTAATGGAACCTGGGCTGGCCCACAAGCCACAGGAGGGGTAGGGGAGAGGAAAGGAACCAAAATACAGCTCAGCATAGGGGGTGGGACTAGGGCTGGTAATGCTGTCCTGAAGTAGAGCTGGGGCCAGGGAGGGAGGGGAAGAGAAACAGGGTCGGGGACTGGAATTGGAGGTCTGAGAGAGTGCCTGGTGGTGGGGCACGGAGGGGCTAAGGTATCCCGGAGGAGTAACTGGATGAGGGGAGAATAAGGGAGAGGACCCAGAATTGGGATGCAGGCACTGAGGGACATGATGAGGAACAGACTGGAAGATGACAGAGAGCATGAGTATGTGTTACATGTGTCCTGGGGGGTGGGGACTGTTGTCACTGCGATCATCATGGCAGCGGGCGCAAAGGATGGTGCCGGGTCCCTCCTCACTAGGAGGGGTGGGTTCCAGGAGTCCCAGCCCTAGGCTTTTCCAGGGTTTCCACTCTGTCCTAAACCCTCTCTGTGCTGCTGGAGCTGGTGACAGGAAAGGGGCTCCAGCCCCCTGCTCTCCATCAGCCTCCTTTTCCCACTGCCATCAATTATTCATCAGCCCAGACACCCGCCCTCCCTGGCAGGGCAGGCTGGTCCTCCTCCCATGCCCCGCCCCAGCCACACTGCCACAGAGGCCCTGGTGAGGAAGGACAGCCAGCCAGGCTGTGGATACCTGACTGACAAGCTGGGCGGCTGGCTCTGCCGGACTCTGCCCGGGGTCACATAGCCTTCCCCTCTGGCACCTTCCCCCTTCCTCCTGCCAATCCCTGGCACCAGGAAGCCCCTGGAGAAAATGCCCATCCGGATCTTCTGCTCTGTGTCATTCTCCTCTGGAGAGGAGGCCCCAAGGCCCTTGGGAGATATTTGGGGTCCCCACCACCATCAGCAGCAGCAGGACATCTCAGAATCAGAAGAGGAGGAAGAAGAGAAGGAAAAGGAGGCAGTGAGGAAGGAGGCCAGCGAGAGGCATTCACCCATAGACTTGGTGGCCTTTGCCAACAGCTGCACCCTCCACGGCACCAACCACATTTTTGTGGAGGGGGGTCCAGGACCAAGGCAGGTGCTGTGGGCAGTGGCCTTTGTCCTGGCACTGGGTGCCTTCCTGTGCCAGGTAGGGGACCGCGTTGCTTATTACCTCAGCTACCCACACGTGACCCTGCTAAACGAAGTGGCCACCACGGAGCTGGCCTTCCCGGCGGTCACCCTCTGCAACACTAATGCCGTGCGGCTGTCCCAGCTCAGCTACCCTGACTTGCTTTATCTGGCCCCCATGCTGGGACTGGATGAAAGTGATGACCCTGGGGTGCCCCTCGCTCCACCGGGCCCTGAGGCCTTCTCTGGGGAGCCCTTTAACCTGCACCGCTTCTACAATCGCTCCTGCCACCGGCTGGAGGACATGCTGCTCTATTGCTCCTACCAAGGGGGGCCCTGTGGCCCTCACAACTTCTCAGTGGTGAGTGGGGCCCCATGCCTGCCACAGTACCCCAAGAGTATCTGCCATGGCTCTCCCTGACTGTCACCTCCTGGGGCTGGGGCTGGGGCTGATGACTGTGCTGTCCCCTCCTCACCCGGCTGACCCAGGCCAGAGCTTACCCAGGAGTCCAGGGCCTGGAGCTAGGCTGATATTCCCAGGGCCATACCAGCATTGCTTTTCCCGTTAGAATCTTGAAACACGTCTGTCTGAGATGGTGTTTCCTCCCTACGTGTCCTCCAGCCTCACCTGCCCTTCCCAAGACCTCCTCATGGTCCAGCAGGGCCCGGGACCTTGCTCCATCTGTGAGGTCAACCTTTGATCTGTTGGTGGCCGCCAATGCCTGGCCAGTTGATCACTATTTTGACTAGCACCCATGGACTGAAGCTGGGGTGGGTGCTGCCTGGTCTCTGATGGTACAAGAGAAGGGAATGAGAGGGAGACAGTAGACGGGTGGGGACATCCCCCACCACCCCCACCTCACCATGCTGCTTGTCAGCAGCTCCCACAGCAGGGACTTCAGTGCGTCTTTGCTTGGTCTTCCTGTGCCCTCCTACGGGTGCCCCACCCCCACCAGCTCTGTGTGTGTGTGTGTGTGTCTGAGGGTAAATAACAGGTCTTTAAGTCATATCCCTCTCCCCAGCTTTAAGTGGCCAGGGACCCTCTTCCTAGGGGAAGCTCTCACTGGGAACTGTCCTCCTGCTTGGCCCCCCACCCAGGGGTCTAGGGCCTTCCCTGCTGGAGGGCCACCTGGCACCCCACTGTCTCTCCTAAGTTCATCTTCCAGGTCTGTCTGGCCTGACTGCTCTCCTGCTCTACCAGCTCCCAGGTACCAGGCCTTCCCTGCCCCACACACCCATCCCTCAGTCCTCCACCTCCTCCCTAGTGTAGGGGCAGGGGATGTCATCATACCGGTGCATCATGGGATGACTGCAGGCATACAGGGGCCTGGGGGTTTGGGCCACTGGGCCTCAGGGAGGCCAGGAGCCATAGGACGGTGGCTTCCTCTGGGCCTGAGGGTAGAGCAGACACTTCTCACCCAGGCCCACCAGGTGGCAGCAGCAATTCATTGTACAGCAGCCCAGTCCTCTGAGCCAGCGCAAGGCAGGGCTGCTAGCCGGCCTCAGACACCTCTAATCCCATACAGCTCCGGATGGAGTGTAGGCATGAGCATATGTCCAGCCTGGAGCCTGTGGCTGGGTGCCGCAAGACCTGGTCGTGGGGCTGGGGATTAGGAGCCCTTGGAGTTCTCTCTGCCTCATCCCTAGACCTCACCCACAAAGTGGGGAGAACAGTATGTTTCCTTTTCTGGAGGGCAATGGAGGAGGCTGTTCTAGGAAGGGGGAAGGGGACAAAGACCCTATTCCCTAGTAACCTACTGCCATTGCTGCTCCAGTCTGGCCTGAAACTCTTTTGTCTGTCCCCTGCTCTGGGCTGTGTTGACTCACCTTATGACCTGTTTTGTGGACTTTGTCACCATCCAGCAGTAGTAAAAGCACAGCCACCCCAACTTGGGGACATTCAAGGAGGCTGTGGGGAAAAGGCCAAGAATAACTGGTTTACTTTTCTCTTTGCAGCTTTTTAATCAGCACTGTGACCAGGGCTGCACCGGGGCGTGGAGTGGGGAGAAGACTGGGGAGACAGCCCCCAGGGCTGAGATATCTCCTGAGGCCTTCCTAGTTTTGCAAAAGCATTAACACTCGCACCATGCCCTGGGGGCTCAGTCCCAAGTGCTGGGAGAAGAGGTGCTGGTGCTTGGTTGAGCGTGGTCCTTGGTATGGCAACTGGGTCTACTTTCAGGTTCTGCTGATAATAGAATAATGATAGACCCAAAGGGCTAGGGGCTGCAGGAAACCAAAAAACTGAGTTTGGCTGGGCACGGTGGCTCACGCCTATAATCCCAACACTTTGGAAGGCTGAGGCAGGCGGATCATCTGAGGTCAGGAATTTGAGACCAGCCTCGCTAACATGGTGAAACCCCGTCTCTACTAAAAATACAAAAATTAGCCGGATGTGATGTTGTGCGCTTGTAATCCCAGCTACTCGGGAGGCTGAGGTGGAGGTTGCAGTGAGCTGAGATTGCGCCATTGCACTCCAGCCTGGGCAACAGAGTAAGACTCCATCTCAAAAAAGAAAAAAAACAAAAACAAAAACTAAGTTTGGGTCTTGGGGAAAGCAGAATTTCAGATTCCCAGAGTGAAATCTAGGAGAAGAGAAGATATGTCTCAGAGGCCTCAGGAGCTTGGGCCTGAGGAAAGGGTCCCAAGGAGGGGCCAGGGATCTGGCTGTGTTGGGATCCTGGTGATGAAAATGCATATGTCAGGTTCCTGGCAGGAAAAAGACAGCTACCTGATGATTTAGTTGAAGACTTTAACAAAGGGACTGCTGACAGATCTGTGGGCAGGGTTCAGAAAACCAGTGAGAGGGGCTGAGGCAGTGAGCAGTACTAGGAAGTCGTTATCACTTCTAGGCGGAAGAAGCCCAAAAGAAGACAGTGCTGCGTAGGGATCCCTGACAAGATTTGTAATCATGGAGGGCACAAGCCACTACTAGAGCTACAGAGGGGCAAGGGCTGGAGAAGGATTCATACCCCAATCTTTCCTCCTGCCTTCTGATCCATTACCAATACCTCCCAACTGTGAAACCCGACTAGAAGCCCATGCAGGTGGCAAAGGAGCTCAGGCTATGCACCCTACCAGGAACAGTTTTCCAGGGCACACAGAGGGCAAGGAAGGGTGGGAAACAGGTGGGAGAGGGGAGCAAATGGAGAACAGGCTGCAGAGGAGGAACCGTTCCCAAAGGGTGTTGAGATTCCAACAGCTGGGGTGACTAGGAACAGCCCTTGGTGAGTAGAGGGTGCTGGCAGGACTCAGGCTCTCCACTCTGCCCCCGCTAGGTCTTCACACGCTATGGAAAGTGCTACACGTTCAACTCGGGCCGAGATGGGCGGCCACGGCTGAAGACCATGAAGGGTGGGACAGGCAATGGGCTGGAAATCATGCTGGACATCCAGCAGGACGAGTACCTGCCTGTGTGGGGGGAGACTGGTATGTCGCCCGCTTCAGGGGCCCCTCTGCATGGCTCTAGGCCCCAGCCTCTGCCAGGGGATTCCTGGGCTTCTCTGTGAGACCTGGGCAGGGCCCGGGCTTTCCCCTCTCCCCCCAGCATCTCACCATCTCCATTGCTGACTCTACCTGACTTCCACACTCACATCTCTCTGGCTCCCCCTTCCTGGCTCAGTTACTCTCCAAGGTAACCAGCCATCCTTTTCCATCAGCGCCACCACCACTCTATAAATAACTCCCTCTCTTCTCAGGCTGCCTGCCTGTCTGGTCTCGGGGGGCCTTGGGACAGAGAGATGGGGGGAAAGGGAGAAAGGGAGGGGGAGAAATGGAGAGCATCTGAAACAGTGACACTCTGGGAGAAAGTATTTGAAACACCAAGATGCAGAGCAGAAGCCAGGTAAGAAAAGAAGTGTGTAGGATGCAGGGGTCATCAGAGCAGCTCAGAACTGGTAAACCCAGAAGGAGGCCGGGGGATGGGCTAGGACCCTATAGACTTCCCCCACCCCAGTCCCAGTGTATGCTATGCTTATTCCCAGGAGAGGTAGGATGCCTGATGCCCCCAGGTCTGAGGGGGGTTAGGGAGTCAGGAGTCCTCTCAACCCACACACCCCTCATTCCCCTAGACGAGACGTCCTTCGAAGCAGGCATCAAAGTGCAGATCCATAGTCAGGACGAACCTCCTTTCATCGACCAGCTGGGCTTTGGCGTGGCCCCAGGCTTCCAGACCTTTGTGGCCTGCCAGGAGCAGCGGGTGAGAGGGCCATGGGAGGCTGGTCCTGGGATGGGGTGTTGGGGGGTCCAGATGGAGTGGTGGGCAATCAATCATGGGAAGGACAGGTGAGCGAGGACCTGGGTGGTAGTCTGGCTAGTCCGAAGTATGAGTGATTGAATGGACAAGAATGTTCTGTAAACTCTGAGACCTTCAGAGGCTGCAGAGAGAGAGGGGGGCAGAACTCCAGAGATCTGCATCTTGTCAGAGGAGTCCATCAAGCTGATTTGGGGAGAAGTCCCCGCACTCCCCCAGCTCCCCGGCTTTCCCAGCAGCTCATCTACCTGCCCCCGCCCTGGGGCACCTGCAAAGCTGTTACCATGGACTCGGATTTGGATTTCTTCGACTCCTACAGCATCACCGCCTGCCGCATCGACTGTGAGACGCGCTACCTGGTGGAGAACTGCAACTGCCGCATGGTGCACATGCCAGGTCAGGCCCAGGGCTCCAAGCATACTCCTGGGGTCCCTGGGCCTTTACTGCCCCTTACTAGCTCCCCATCCATATCAATCTCCCAACCCCAGTTCCAGCCCACCCCATCCCATACCCATCTGGCTCTTGTCTCTCTGACCCCGGTTCCTGCCTGCACCTCCGGGGATGGGTGGGAAGGGTCTAGAAGGTATAGACTGGGAGCGAGTCACTTCTGGGGCAGCGTGGGGGCCCACCAGTCCTCCCCTCCCATCCTCTCACAGCTTACACCTTCTAGGCCTTTGGTAATACCACCATCACCAGACCCCTTGAATCCCCATCCTGCATCATTGTCTTTTCTCCTCTGTAGGGGATGCCCCATACTGTACTCCAGAGCAGTACAAGGAGTGTGCAGATCCTGCTCTGGGTGAGCGCCCCTGGCCTGGGGCAGTCTGGGGGAGGGAAAAGGTGCTGCCAGCCATGTGCACAGGAGTTTCAGGTCAAGCTCCCAGAAGTCTCACATAACTCCTGGACTGGGCTGCACCCTCTCTTGTGTCTGATACTAAAGCTGAGAATGGTCAGGCATGGTGGCTCACAGCTGTAATCCCAGCACTTTGGGAGGCCGAGGTGGGCAAATCGCTTGAGCCCAGGAGTTCGAGACCAGCCTGGGTAACATGGTGAAACCCTGACTCTATGAAAAATACAAAACAAAAATTATGTGGGCATGGTGGCATGTGCCTCTAGTCTCAGCTACTCCGGAGGCTGAGGTGGGAGAATTGCTTGAACTTGGGAGACGAGGTTGCAGTGAGCCAGGATTGTACCACTGCACTCCAGCCTTGGTGACAGAGCAAGACCCTGTCTCAAATTAATAATAATAATAATCGGCCAGGCGCGGTGGCTCACACCTGTAATTCCAGCACTTTGGGAGGCCGAGGCGGGTGGATCATGAGGTCAGGAGATCCAGACCATCCTGGCTAACACGGTGAAACCCCGTGTCTACTAAAAATACAAAAAAATTAGCCAAGCATGGTGGCAGGTGCCTGTAGTCCCAGCTACTCAGGAGGCTGAGGCAGGAGGCGGAGCTTGCAGTGAGCTGAGATCGTGCCACTGCACTCCAGCCTGGGTGACAGAGCGAGACTCCGCCTCAAGTAATAATAATAATAATAATAATAATCAATAAAGTTGAGAATAGCATCTTCAGAGGACCCTATGAAAAATGAACAGAGGTCACCTGGGAATGGCCTTCATCTTCTTTCATCAGCCCCTCAGCTGGTTGACCCTGGAGGGTCCTGAGGAAGTGAGATATAAGAGTAAGAAATATCCATGGTGAGGCTTGGTGAGAATTAGCTCAAGGTGGACACAGCTGTGAGGGGGCAGCTGGGGTTCTCCTCACTCTTCTAGTTCTCTCCATCTACATCGTTGGTTCAGTGGCCTGCAGGGTTCAGCAGGTAAAGTCCTCAAACATGCCTCAGGCTGGATGGTGAGGTAGGATGTTGGCAGAGTTTGGCATCCAGGCAGGTCATGGAAAAAGAAAGGGGCCCAGGGTTTCTCTGGGCAGAGCTAGGATGTGCATGTGGGAAGGTGCTGGCAGAAGGGCACCACTCAACTGGGACCTCTCACCTGGCTGAGTGCAGACTTCCTGGTGGAGAAGGACCAGGAGTACTGCGTGTGTGAAATGCCTTGCAACCTGACCCGCTATGGCAAGGAGCTGTCCATGGTCAAGATCCCCAGCAAAGCCTCAGCCAAGTACCTGGCCAAGAAGTTCAACAAATCTGAGCAATACATAGGGTAAGGGCTCTGACTGGGTACAGCAAGGCCCTTGGGTTGGGACTGTGAAATGGATGAGTGGGGTTTGATGGGGGCGGGGGCTGGCAGGCAGGGGGAAGTTGAGATAACACGGGGAAGGTCCAAAAGGCAAGCAAAGAGTCTAGGGTGGGTATGCAGGGAAGATCAAGCCAGAATAAGCAGGAAAGCACCCCTTTCTCTTCCCTTTTCATCCTCATTGTTGTAACAGTAGTCACCTTATACTTAATACATACTACATATGGTACAGAACATTTTTCCCTATATACGATCTCATTTAATCCTAAAAGGCAGGTATCTCCATCAGCGTCTCATTTTATGGATATGGAAACTGAGATTCAGAGAGGCTGCCTTGCTAAGGTCACCTGGTTAGTAAGAGACAGAGATATGACTTGAACCTAGGTCTCCTCCCCCAACCCCTGTGCAGGGAGAACATCCTGGTGCTGGACATTTTCTTTGAAGTCCTCAACTATGAGACCATTGAACAGAAGAAGGCCTATGAGATTGCAGGGCTCCTGGGTGAGCTGCTGATGGCACCTGTCCCCTTCCCATGCCATGGGCATGGCATGGCTCCCTATCATCCAAAAGCAGGGTGCTCACTTCTGTCCCATGAGGGTCCTCCACCCCAGAGGCCCTTCCCCAAACCCTGTTGTCTTGGTAAGTGGTGAGGGAAGGGAACTGAGCCTTCTTTTAGGGCAAAGTGGAAAAGAGAAAAGATAGGCCTGTGGTCATGAGGGAGGGATAGGCATGGAAGTGGAGACTATTTCATATGCTCCTAAAATTGGCCCAGAAATTAAGAGTTTTGTGGTATTTTGTAAACGATTATTTTTCTTGAAAAGCACCTGCTCGTTTTAGAAAGGTAGAAAAACGCAGAAAAGCATAGAGAAGAAAATAAAAATTCCACCCGAATCTGGCTTTGCAATCCTTCTGTGCGAAGGCTGCCAATCCCTTTGAGAATACAACTTGCCCGCCCCAGTCCCAGTAAACCCTGCTGCCCCCACGGCGTCCTGACCCCACTGACCCCCCTGGCCCCTGCCCCCGCAGGTGACATCGGGGGCCAGATGGGGCTGTTCATCGGCGCCAGCATCCTCACGGTGCTGGAGCTCTTTGACTACGCCTACGAGGTAAGCGGGGGCGGGGCCCGGCGCAGGGCCACGTGGGGGCGGGGTCCAGCCCGCCCATCTGCCCCGTCCCGGTCCTAGGTCATTAAGCACAAGCTGTGCCGACGAGGAAAGTGCCAGAAGGAGGCCAAAAGGAGCAGTGCGGACAAGGGCGTGGCCCTCAGCCTGGACGACGTCAAAAGACACGTGAGGGAGCGAGCTAGGGCGCCCTCCAGTCCGCCCCTGCCTCCACCGCCCCAGGAACCCCCGTCAACCCCCACCCACCTGCCTCTGCCACCACCTTCTCTCCTTTGTCTCCTGAATGCCCCAGCACTACCGGAAGCCCTTCCGAGGGATAACCCGTCCCTGTCCTGTGCCCTTCCCCTAGAACCCGTGCGAGAGCCTCCGGGGCCACCCTGCCGGGATGACATACGCTGCCAACATCCTACCTCACCATCCGGCCCGAGGCACGTTCGAGGACTTTACCTGCTGAGCCCCGCAGGCCGCTGAACCAAAGGCCTAGATGGGGAGGACTAGGAGAGCGAGGGGGCCCCCAGCTGCCTCCTCACATCTGCCCTGGGGACTCCCCTCACTCCGGGGCAGATCTTTCCTCTTGTCTGTGGTAAGGAAGGAGTCTTGACCATAGAGTCCTCTCCCTGCCTCTATCCCATTCTTTTTACGTTTAACAAAACTAATCTAAGAAAGAACTAAAAAGGGAGAACGGGGCAAAGGACCTCAGGCTGCCCCTCTCTCCATGCTGCCTCCCCTAGCTCCCAGCCTGAATTCTGTCTGTCTAGCTGTCTGTCATCTGAGTGTCCACCTACATTCTGCTGCCACCAGACACCAAAGGCCCTTCCCAGTGAGGGGTGGAAGGGATCCCTGGGGTCTGGAATTTGGCCCCAAACCAGAGAATGTACCTTAAGGGGGAGGGCTAGTGTGGGGGAGGGAGGCTTCCCCAGCCTTAAGAGACCCTCTCAGCCCAGTGACTGTCCCCAAACCCAAGTCTCCTGGCAGGAACTAAAACCTCAGCCCCACTCTTTCACACCATGTGGAATCTCGTGGGGGTCAGGGATCCCCTTAAGAAGTGGTAATGGGGTCAAGATGCGGCCCCGGTGCTGTAGGCTACATCCTGATACCTGTAAGTTCACCCCCACCCCACAGCTGCTGCAGAGAAATCCCAAGAGGCAGCCCTCCCTCACCATCCCATAAAAGACCTGGCTGGTTAACGTCCAGCTCAGGGAGAAGGGCACTGGTGTCTAACCTCACTAGTCCCTCTCCCGGAGGCCCTTGTAGAGGGCCACATCCATAAATTTTCTTATGGAACTCTCCCACATCCTCTTCTCCAACTTCATTTGCTTCTCTCAACAACCTCATCTGCACTTTCTATTTCTATATGATACAGACTCTATATTGCTATATCTCTGTATATACTTTCCCCAGCCCTGTCTGTCTCCACCCCATCCCCTTTTGTCTCTGAGAACCATTCTCCCACCCCAAGTTCCACCTTCTATGTTTCTGCCCCCTCCCTGGTCTCTGAATGCCTTCGCCTGTATAAAGAGTTGGACTCTCTCCCCTGGTGTCTGTACTGTGTACACACATCCCTCTGAGAAGCACAAGGAGACGACACGCGCATTGTAACCTTTGCACTGTCTCAGTGGCGACAAAGGAAGCTGTGAATCACAAGCTCTGCCTCTTTCTGGCCTCACCCTCTCCCCCAACCCGGGCACCCTCGACCCTCCCTGCAGCCTTAACATTCTCTTCCCCTGCTCCTCCTATCCCATTGCCCTTTGCCCAGCTGACAGTAGCATCCCCAGGGAAGGGGTTGCTGTAGAGATAGCCCCCACCCAGGGGATGGAGGTCTGTCCTGGACACTAAGCCAAGTGTGTCAGAGACAGAAGGGAGCTGGGGATTGGTGACTCCTAAAGCTGGGGCAGTGGGATGCTAACAGGCAGAAGCTGAGGTCCTCAGTCAGTGGCCTTTCCTCCTTCTGGGTGCCCAGCCCCCTTTCCTCACCTGATACCCAAGCCCACCACTTTTATTTTCTGGTGAGGTGGGTTTGGTAGGAAAGAGAGGCCTAGAGGAGGAGTTGAAAGCTCTGCTGTTGTCCCTCCCTATCTTAATGAGAGACAAGTGAGGTGGAGGGCCTACCCCCTCCCTCCACCAGACACTCCTTCCAGGCCTAAGCCCCAACCCCTCTCCAGGCCTTCCTTCCCCAGCTGTGTCTTGGTCTTCAATCCCAGAACAGGACCTGTGAGCAGGTCACCTGTGCATTGGCCTGGAGCTGGAGAGTAAGGCTATAGGATCTTTGGAATCTCTTGGTTCCTAGGAGTTTCTCAGAGATCATACCTCCCCAGAGGGAAGCAGGGATGAGGCCAAAACGTGTGCATTGGATAGGGGAACAGCAGGCAGGGCTTTGGGTGACGCATGCCTCTGGTTTAATAAACTGGGTTTCAACCATCTCCTCTTCAGTGTTGTTCACTTATTTGAAAACATATTTAGGTATTCTCACTAAGTGCCTAGAGCTGAGCTTGGTTTGGGGCCAAACAATTAGGGGATGAGTAAGGAGAAGGTTTGAGTAGGGAGACTGTGGTCCTCCTGGGATGGGACAGACTGACCATCGTATCAGGAATAGTTTGAACCACTGGGCGGGGAAAGAGGGAGGAGTCAAAGGCAACAAAGGTCCAAAACAGAATCCCCATCACAAACAATGCTTTAGAGAGAGAGCAGAGTCAAAATTCAAGACAAACTGGAACTTATTATAAAATCTGGAAGCAGGCTGGCACGGTGGGTCACGCCTGTAATCCCAACACTTTGGGAGGCTGAGACGGGCGGATCACTTGAGACCAGGAGTTCGAGACCAGCCTACGTAACATAATGAAACCCCCATCCCTATTTTTTAATATTAAAAAAATATCTGAGGCCAGGCACAATGGCTCACACTTGTAATCCCAGCATTTTGGGAGGCTGAAGCACGCAGACCACTTGAGCTTAGGAGTTCGAGACCAACATGGGCAACATGGCAAAACTCCGTCTCTACCAAAAATACAAAACAGCCTGGCATGGTGGTGCATGCCTGTGATCCCAGCTACTCGGGAGGCTGAGGTGGGAGGATCACTTGAGCTTGGGAGGCGGAGGTTGCAGTGAGCTGAGATGGTGCCACTGTGACAAAGACAGACCTCATCTCAATAATAATAATAATAATAATCCGGAAGCAGGTTAGGTCGGAGACAAAGTTAGGTTGAAGTTCCCACGTGAGGAAGTTTTTGAGGCACTTTATCTGTGGAATGAGTCCCGGGCTATAAGCAAGAAGATCTGGAATCTTGGCTTCGGCTTTATGGCTAACTTGCTGGTTGACCTTTGCCAAGTCGTTCACCTGTGAGTTCAGCTTTCCCATTTGGAAAATGGAATAAACTGTGTTTCCCTCCTCACCCCTGATAGTTATAGCAGTAAGAAAATGAAACGAAAAGTAATCAAAGCATTTTGGGAAGTTAATGCCATGCGCCAAGATGAAGCTATTACTCCAAGCACCTCTTCATCAGCGGGCTCGAGTCGGGGTTGAGACTGTGGCTGAGGCTGTGGTCTGTCCCCTTTTCCAGGTCCTTGTCTACCTCCCGTCGGCCTGGGGACGCCCGCTCACAGGGCCTCTCTATCCCAGAGTTCTTCTCTATGGCTTTCCCTCCAAGACCGTGAAGGCGGGAGGGCGTGGCCAGCACGCCTTTTCCGCTAGTCGCTCCTCTCTAGGCGACAGTCTCGCTACCCTGAGCCTCCCGTGCCGGCCAGCCGGCCGGGGGAACAGGCGGGCGCTCGGGGGGCGCTCGGGGGGCGGGGGGAGTTCCGGTTCCGGTTCTTTGTGCAGCTGCATCGGCGGCTCCGGGAAGATGGCGGCCCGGGCGGGTTTCCAGTCTGTGGCTCCGAGCGGCGGCGCCGGAGCCTCAGGAGGGGCGGGCGCGGCTGCTGCCCTGGGCCCGGGCGGAACTCCGGGGCCTCCCGTGCGAATGGGCCCGGCTCCGGGTCAAGGGCTGTACCGCTCCCCGATGCCCGGAGCGGCCTATCCGGTGAGTGGGGCAGGAGGAGGGACGCGCGGGCCGGGGGCGGGGCCGAGCGGGGACGTGGGAGTGACGGGTGGGGGGAGAAGTAGGAGGGACTCCCTTGGGAGGGGTTCGGGCTCTAGGTGGGGGTTGGGGGAGGCAGTGCGCAGGAAGAGGGGGGGAGGCAGTTGGCGTCCACACCTGCTCCTAGGGGCATTGTTTCCGTGGGGAGTCGGTAGAGAACCAGGGTGGGTGAAGTGGGTCCAGGGATACCTATACGAGGGCCGGAGTGCAGAGGGGCTTGAGCAGCTCCAGTGATCAGAGGAACACAGAACGTGTAGTTGACAAATTGAGGTCAGCTTCTAAAGAGATAGTAGCTAGCAGAGTAAATGTGGAACTAGCGATGTCCGATGTGTCCGATCCAAAATAGACCGATAATTTGAGTATAATCTGGCTCTCGCTTAGCTTTTGGACTCTTATTTTTCTGTGGAGTCACTGCTGGAGCAGAGGGTTCTCGTCTCATTGTTCTCCATTCCATCCGTAAACCTTACTTCATTCAAAGAACTCAGGCGTTCCCTGCTTTTCTTTCTTGGTGGGGTTTAGCAGGTGAAACCATGACATCTCTGGGTCCTCTCCCCTCTGTAGCGACCAGGTATGTTGCCAGGCAGCCGAATGACACCTCAGGGACCTTCCATGGGACCCCCTGGCTATGGGGGGAACCCTTCAGTCCGACCTGGCCTGGCCCAGTCAGGGATGGATCAGTCCCGCAAGAGACCTGCCCCTCAGCAGATCCAGCAGGTCCAGCAGCAGGCTGTCCAAAATCGAAACCACAAGTAAGATGATCCTGGGGCAGAGGGAGAGAGGGAGGGAGCCTGGGAGTACACAGGTGGTGGGATTACCTGAACCAAGAAGTGGTGGTGCTGTGTCAGCAGATGGTGCTACAGGATGATTGAGAATGCTTGGTGGTGGTTCTTTGATATGAGAGAAGCTTTGCAATCCCTTCACATTACTATAAATGGACATGCTGACAGCTTATTTTCACGTTCTGACTAGTTCTGTCCCAACCTGATAATAGTATTTATTCCCAACAGTGCAAAGAAAAAGAAGATGGCTGACAAAATTCTACCTCAAAGGGTGAGTCCAGGCTGTCTGTCTTCTGGAAAGTGTAGTGAGTTTGAGTATAGAGATGAATCATCCTACATTTCAATTAATTTTTCTGTTCCTAAGATTCGTGAACTGGTACCAGAATCCCAGGCCTATATGGATCTCTTGGCTTTTGAAAGGAAACTGGACCAGACTATCATGAGGAAACGACTAGATATCCAAGAGGCCTTGAAACGTCCCATCAAGGTAACACAGGAAATTACTAAGCAGAGAGCCAAAGGAGAGGACCCAGGAACCTTCAGCAGGCTTAGGATGAGAAATCAAAGGCACAGCACAACTCTCCTTGGCATTTAAATTGCATCTCTCCCTTCCGCCTACAAACCGAGAATTACATTAGGAGGATAAGAACAGAATGGCAAAGGGGGAGGGGCTCTTGATGTCTCTTGCACTACAAATATACCCTTGTCCATGTGTTTGCTGTAACTGCTCTGCTACCGTGGGAACCTGCCACCTTGCATGACTTTGTCCACCTGGCATCCCACTGTATGCACTTGTACTTAGGCTGATGGCCAGTACTCCTCTTCTAAATGGAATCTTCATCCACCCACCCAAGGGACTGGGTAGACAGTAAGCCAGTCTGTTAGAAGTAATTTTGGGGTTTGGGGAGACTCTTGTCTTCAACATCAGACCACTGAAGCCCCACGATCAATCCTGTTTCTGCCTTCCTCAGCAAAAACGGAAGCTGCGAATTTTCATTTCTAACACTTTCAATCCGGCTAAGTCAGATGCCGAGGATGGGGAAGGGACGGTGGCTTCCTGGGAGCTTCGGGTAGAAGGACGGCTCCTGGAGGATGTGAGTTCAAGGTCCACAGTGGTTGGCGTCTAGGGTGGGAGCTGCTGGGAATGAACAGTGTTGTCTGGTCAGCAGGAAGCCTAACTGGTGCTCACAGCTCCTTTTGGGACCAGTAGGGAGAGGGACGCTGTTCCCTGCACTGAAAGACAATGGTCCTTTGTGTTTGCCCCCACACCTTTGATCCTCACTGGTGTCATATGGAGAGCCTTATTGTCCTGGGATCTGATTTGTGGTTTACCCTCCTCTTGGTGCTGCTGGCCATTGAATTTAGCCGTATCTGTAGATTATTTAGTTTTTGTTTTGTTTTGTTTTTAGTCGAGTTTGCACTTAATTTGAGGCCATGTTTCCTCTCTGAGGTCTTGTGGTATCTCCATCTTCTCAACTTTCATTGGAGGCACCCCATAGTTTAAGTAGGATAGATTTCTGTTGACAGGCTCTTTGTTGCTTCCTGGGGAGCATCAGCTGACAGGTGATAGCCCCCAAACTTCCCAACCCAGAAGCTCCTCGGGGAAGCGCACCTTTCTCTCATTCCCTTACATTCTCTTGCTCTATTTTTAGCTGCTCGCAGGCAAGCTAATTGGAATGCACTTTTGCAGGAGAACCAGGGCTCAGTGTCAGAGCCTCCTTCTCTATATAGGTCCGGTCCATCTGCTGGTGGTGTCATTCTGTCCAAATAAAGCTGTTTTTGTTCTGGCTGCTTATTGCCTGTGATTCATTTCCCCTCTAGAGTCAGACTTTTCTCTGCTCAAACTCGCTTAGTTATATGCAATGGTTTGCTTAACTTGCCTCATTTCCCTTGGGCAAATGAGGTGGGTAAAACAGTGACCCTGTATGTGTTCTAGGCTGCTTCTTCAGGGTTCTGTTGTTACCATGACTGGTTTAATACCTGCAACTGCCTACTTTGCCTATCCTAAGAGATATTCAGGAAATATTTTTTTGAGTTTTTTCTCATTGTGTTGGGGTTCCTTTTTCATAGGATTTTGTCTTGGGAAGTTTCTTCTGGCCTTTCGTAATTTGATTTTTCTTTTCTCTCCTCTAGTCAGCCTTGTCCAAATATGATGCCACTAAACAAAAGAGGAAGTTCTCTTCCTTTTTTAAGTCCTTGGTGATTGAACTGGACAAAGACCTGTATGGGCCAGACAACCATCTGGTAGAAGTGAGTAGTTCTGCCTTCTAGGTTTTGACTCTGATTGGAGGATGATGGACTTGGGAGCCATGTTTTAATGTCTAAGGAGAGGGGGAGGTATAAAGTGGTCACTCTAGGTGTACACAGTACCACTCCAGGTGTACAGTTTGCACGTTGACCTCTAGATGGCACTAGCATGTTTAGTTAGGACCAAGGGCTCTTGTAATCTAACTTGTCCCATCTTTTTAATGTTACTATCCTGGTCACTGCCGCCTCTTTCAAGGGAAAGTCTACTGGTGGCCTCTTGTACGTGCCATGCCATCTCTGCGTCTTGCTTGTTAATAATGGTGAGATGTAGTTATCCATGCACCAATCATACTTTTTACTGGTAGCAGTTGCTATAATTAGAGGGATTGACTGATAGGGTACTAGTACTTGCCAAGGTTACCATTATAGATCTGGGACTTCCTCTTGGTCTGTGCTCCATTTACATTTACATTCCAATTCAGCAAAACTCCTTTATTATGATGCCTGATTGCACACCATTTTGAAGCCCATGTTAGCAACAGTATTCTTTGGGATACAGGCAAAACCAGAATGACAGTCCAGCCAGCACTCCAAGTGAACTTAACCTGCTCCTTTCTTTGCCAGTGTAGCTGCAGCCCCTTAACCTCAACTACTAAGAGACATGGGAAGGTCTTTACCATCTAATAAGGGAAGTAAGTCATAGAATCAATAGAAACTTGTAAATATATTAATTTAATTTTATAGCAGTAGAGTATAGTGGCTAAGAATGTGGACTGTAGAATCAAACACACCAGAGCTCAAATGGTGGCTCTGCCACTTACTGGCTGTTTGACCGAGGCAAGTTACTCTATTCTGCTGAGCATTCGTTTTCTCACCTGTAAAATAAGTATAATTGTGCCTATCTTGTATAGATGTTTGGGAAGTGAGATAATCCAGGCAAATGTCTTAGAATACTCTCACACATAGTGAAGTACTCAGTAAATGATAGCTATGTTATGTTACTGTTCACATGTGTATTATCCATTTTGTGGATAGAATTATCACTGGACATTCAGGTTTATTTAAATGCAGCCACAAACAGTATTAAAAGGTTAATCTACTTATACACAGACAGTAATCCCAGAGCCATATGCAGTTTTTTAAAATGCCTCATGCTATTGCTCTTCTCCAGTAGCCTCAGTAATCAAAGTTGAATATTCAGTCATTACAGAAGCTCTTCCCTCCCACCCCAGCTCTTCCTCTGGGAGAGCACCCCCTGACATCTTCCTCTCTGTAGTGGCACAGGACCGCCACTACCCAGGAGACCGATGGCTTTCAGGTGAAGCGGCCGGGAGACGTGAATGTACGGTGTACTGTCCTACTGATGCTGGATTACCAGGTATTCTGTGGTGGTGTGAGGGGGTCCAGCTTTCACAGCCATATCCTGTCAGCGGGCTCACTTTAAAGGGTTTATGTCTAGTTGTGAATAATTTGCCACTTTGTCACAGAGATAGAGTCTTAGTGATCTCTGAGTTCTTCCTAGAATTTTTCTGTCCCAGAAAAAGCACTACATTGTTGTTGAATAGCTTGAATGTATTGCTGCATATAGACCCAGCTAACTAGCTTCGTCCCCTATACCCTTTGGTTCCCTGCAGCCTCCCCAGTTTAAATTAGACCCCCGCCTAGCTCGGCTCTTGGGCATCCACACCCAGACTCGTCCAGTGATCATCCAAGCACTGTGGCAATATATTAAGACACATAAGCTCCAGGACCCTCATGAGCGGGAGTTTGTCATCTGTGACAAGTACCTGCAGCAGGTAAGTAATGGACCCATTCTTTTGCTAGAATCCCATTAGAACACTAGCTACACTCAAAATGCTAACCTCGTGCTTCTCTCCTTTGCTACAGATCTTTGAGTCTCAACGTATGAAGTTTTCAGAGATCCCTCAGCGGCTCCATGCCTTGCTTATGCCACCAGAACCTATCATCATTAATCATGTCATCAGGTAGGCCTGTGTGTGGGAGGCCGTGCTGTGCCGGAGCTGCCTTGTACCAGTTTGCGCAAGCCAGTTGTCAAATTTTCAGGAATTTTGCAAACAGGTTGTTAAACACAGCTGTTACTTACAATTAAATTACATAAACTTATAATTAAATATATTAGACTAAAAGTGGGTAACATATACTCAAAATGTATTACTTCCTCATTATTTCATTTATTTCATTTTATTGTATTTGTGCTCTTGAGGTTAGTTTTGCCTGTTGTATACATCTGGTGGAAATATGATATAATGATGTGCTTATGTGTTATTGTGCATCTCTTCCCATGAACAGTAATGTAATGTTGGTAGCTTGAAATCAGAATTTTTTTTTTTTTTTTTTTTTTTTGAGACGGAGTCTCACTCTGTCACCCAGGCTTGAGTGCAGTGGCTGGATCTCAGCTCACTGCAAGCTCTGCTTCCCGGGTTTACGCCATTCTCCTGCCTCAGCCTCCCGAGTAGCTGGGACTACAGGCGACCGCCACCTTGCCCAGCTAGATTTTTGTATTTTTTAGGAGAGACGGGGTTTCACCGTGTTAGCCAGGATGGTCTTGATCTCCTGACCTCGTGATCCACCCGTCTCGGCCTCCCAAAGTGCTGGGATTACAGGCTTGAGCCACCGCGCCCGGCCAATTTTTTTGTTTTTTGAGATGAAGTTTCACTCTTGTTACCTATGCTGGAATGCAGTGGCGCAATCTTGGCTCACCGCAAGCTCTGCTTACTGGGTTCAAGTGAGTCTCCTGCTGCAGCCTCCCACATAGCTGGGATTACAGGCATGTGCCACCATGCCTGGCTAATTTTGTATTTTTCGTAGAGACGGGGTTTCTTCATGTTGGTCAGGCTGGTCTTGAATTCCTGACCTCGGGTGATCCGCCCGCCTTGGCCTCCCAAAGTGCTGGGATTACAGGCGTGAGCCGCCGTGCCCAGCCTTTTGTTTTGTTTTGTTTTGAGATGGAGTTTCACTCTTGTTGCCCAGGCTGGTGTGCAGTGTCATGATCTTGGCTCACTGAAACCTCCACCTCCCGAGTTCAAGCAATTCTCCTACCCCAGCCTTCCATGTAGCTGGGATTACAGGCCCCTGCCTCCATGCCCACCTAATTTTTTTATATTTTTAGTAGTGACGGGATTTCACCATGTTTGCCAGGCTGATGTCAAACTCCTGACCTCAGGTGGTCTGCCCGCCTTGGCCTCCCAAAGTGCTGAGATTACAGGTGTCAGCCACTGTGCCCGGCCGAAATCAGATTATTTAAAGCCCAAAGATCAGCAAATGCCACATATCTGGGCACTTCCTCCTGCCCTCCTTTTGGAAGATCAGTTGTTAAACATTTACCAGCTCTTCACTGATGGAAGAGCTCAGTGGCCATCTTTTCTCTGGATGGTACAGCATTCTATTCTGAGCCTCCAATTCCATTACTTCTATTCACTTTTTTGTTTAGAAGATGGAGAGCAAGGCATCTCTAGGCAGATAGGAAGTGAAGAAAAGTTCCTTCTCGAAGAAGCATGTATCTGTAGTTGGATATAGTCTCTTTGCTTTTCTTCCTTTATTCCATATTAATTCCAGTAAGGACTTTTTTTTCTTTTCTTTTTTTTTTTTTTTTTTTGAGACAGAATCTCACTCTGTCGCCAGGCTGGAGTGCAGCGGCGCAATCTTGGCTCACTGCAACCTCCACCTCCTGGGTTCAAGCGATTCTCCTGCCTCAGCCTCCCGAGTAGCTGGGATTACAGCATGCCAGTACACCCAGCTGATTTTTTGTATTTTAGTAGAGGTGGCGTTTCACAATGTTGGCCAGGATGGTCTCAATCTCCTAACCCCGTGATCCACCCGCCTCAGCCTCCCAAAGTGCTGGGATTACAGGCATGAGCCACCACGCCTGGTGGGCTTTTTTCTCTTTTTTTTTTTTTTTTTGAGATGGAGTCTCGCTCTGTAGCCCGGGCTGGAGTGCAGTGGCCGGATCTCAGCTCACTGCAAGCTCCGCCTCCCGGGTTTACGCCATTCTCCTGCCTCAGCCTCCGGAGTGGCTGGGACTACAGGCGCCGGCCACCTCTCCTGGCTAGTTTTTTGTATTTTTTAGTAGAGACGGGGTTTCACCGTGTTAGCCAGGATGGTCTTGATCTCCTGACCTCGTGATCTGCCCGTCTCGGCCTCCCAAAGTGCTGGGATTACAGGCTTGAGCCACCGCGCCCGGCCCTGTATTTTTTCAGTAGAGACGGGGTTTCACCGTGTTAGCCAGGATGGTCTCGATCTCCTGACCTCGTGATCCACCCGTCTCGGCCTCCCAAAGTGCTGGGATTACAGGCTTGAGCCACCGCGCCCGGCCTTTTTTTTTCTTTTGACCCTGAACCTACAAGATGACGGAGAGGGAGGGGGAAAAAAGAGGAAAGATAAGACCCTGAACCATGACTTACGCAGTAGTAACTCCTCAACCTATAAATTAGGTCAGTAGAAGTTGGTCTGTCCTGTATTCCTATGCTTAAAGTTAGACCACTTTTAATTTTGTGTTTGACTTTATTTTTGGGGTCAATTTTAGTTTAAAAGGGAGAAAGCCAGGCACAGTGACACGTTCCTGTAGACCCAGCTACTCCAGAGGCTGAGGTGAGTAGATATTTGAGTCCTGGAGTTCGAGTCTGGCCTGGGCAACATAGCAAAATCCTGTCTCTGAAACAATGAAAAAAGGTTTGTTTGGTCAGGTGCAGTGGCTCACGTCTGTAATCCCAGCACTTCAGGAGGCCAAGGCGGGCAGATCACAAGGTCAGGAGTTCAAGACCAGTCTGGCCAGTATGGTGAAACCTCATCTCTACTAAAAATACAAAAATTAGGTGGGTGTGGTGGTAGGCACCTGTAGTCCCAGCTACTTGGAAGGCTGAGGAAGGAGAATCGCTTCAACCTGGGAGGCAGAGGTTGCAGTGAGCCGAGATTGCGCCACTGCACTCCAGCCTGGGCAACAGAGCGAGACTCCATCTTAAAAAAAGAAAAGAAAACAGGCCAGGCGCGGTGGCTCAAGCCTGTAATCCCAGCACTTTGGGAGGCCGAGACGGGCGGATCACGAGGTCAGGAGATCGAGACCATCCTGGCTAATACCGTGAAACCCCGTCTCTACTAAAAAAATACAAAAAACTAGCCGGGCGAGGTGGCGGGCGCCTGTAGTCCCAGCCACTCCGGAGGCTGAGGCGGGAGAATGGCGTAAATCCGGGAGGCGGAGCTTGCAGTGAGCTGAGGTCCAGCCACTGCACTCCAGCCTGGGCGACAGAGCGAGACTCTGTCTCAAAAAAAAATAATAATAAAAAAAAATAAAAAACACAGCTTCGTTTGTTTAAGCATATATAGAGTCTCGCTCTGCCAGACTGGAATGCAGTGGCGTGATCTTCACTTACTGTAACCACTGCCTCCCAGGTTCAAGCAATTCTTGTGCCTCAGCCTCCCAAGTAGTTGTAATTACAGGCATGCGCCACTTTTTGTATTTTTAGTAGAGATGGAGTTTCACCATGTTGGCCACACTGGTGTTGAATTCCTGGCCTTGAATGATCTGCCCATGTTGGCCTCCCAGAGTGCTGGGATTACAGGCGTGAGACACCACACTTGGCCAAAAAAGTTTTAAAAATTATTATTATTATTATTATTATTTTTTTTTTTTTGAGACAGAGTCTCTCTCTATTGCCCAGGCTGGAATGCAGTGGTGTAATCATGGCTCACTGCATCCTCGACCTCCTGGGCTCAAGTGATCCTCCCACCTCAGCCTCCTGAGTAGCTGGGCTCACAGACATGTACCACCTAGCCCAGGAATTATTTTGAAATTTTTTGTAGAACCTGGGGTCGTACTGTGTAGTATAGGCTGGTCTCAAACTCGTGGGCTCAAGCAGTCCTCTTACTTTAGCCTCCCAAAGTGTTAGGATTACAGGCATGAGCCACCATGGCTCGCCAAATTTTTTTTTTTTTTTTGAGACCGTCTCACTCTGCCACCCAGGCTGAAGTGTAGTGGCATGAACTTGGCTCACTGTAACCTCTGCCTCCCAGGTTCAAGAGATTCTCCTGCCTCAGCTTCCCCAGTAGCTGGGATTACAGGCATGAGCTACCACGTCTGGCTAATTTTTAGTAAAAATGGGGTTCACCATGTTCCTGACCTCAGGTGATCGCCCACCTTGGCCTCCCAAAGTGCTGGGATTACCGGCGTGAGCCACCATGCCTGGCTGCCAAAAATTTTTTTTAAAGGGAGAAAGATATATAGGAGACTGTAGCAGTAATTACCTCTGGAGAGGAAGGAGCTGCTTTTCACAGGATACCTTTTGTACTGCTTGAATTTTTACCATTGACTTTTTAAATAAATCAACTTTATTGAAGTATAATTTATATATAACAGATTATACCAATTGCAAGTGTAGTTTGAAGATTTTTGCCAGATCTGTACACCATGTAGCTGCCACAATAAAGTATAGAACATTTCTGTCACACCCAAAAGTTCTTGGGCCCTTTTGCACTTAGCCCCTTTTCTCTTCATCCTGGGTCATCTTTTTGACCCTGTGTAATTAGGTCTTAGGGGACAAGCTCTTTACCAGGCCTCTTTGGTTTCCTGTCCAGTGTTGACCCGAATGATCAGAAAAAGACAGCTTGTTATGACATTGATGTAGAAGTGGATGACACCTTGAAGACCCAGATGAATTCTTTTCTGCTGTCCACTGCCAGCCAACAGGAGATTGCTACTCTAGACAACAAGGTAGGGGTCTGTGCCCTGGATGGTTGGGTCCCACCAGCCCCTATCACAGCTTCAAGGCCTCCTTTTGATTCTTAGTGTTCATTCAAAATATGGCGACACCCAGTATATGTCAGGTACTGTGCTTGGTGCTGGTTTGAGCCAGACTCAAATGAATTCTGATTGTGGGGATACTCTCAATAGCGCTGAGCCTCGGTTTCTGATTTGTGGAATAGAGACCATGGTACCTTTTTTTTTTTCTGTTTTCTTTTCAGGAGTCTCACTCTCTCGCCCAGGCTGGAGTGCAGTGGTGCAATCCTGCCTCACGGCAACCTCCACTTCTGGGTTCAAGCGATTCTCCTGCCTCAGCCTCCCAAGTAGCTGGGATTACAGGCGCCCACCTTCACACCTGGCTAATTTTTGTATTTTTAGTAGAGACAGGGTTTTCCCATGTTGGCCAGGCTGGTCTCCAACTCCTGACCTCAAGTGATCTGCCCGCCTCGGCCTCCCAAAGTATTGGGATTACAGGCGTGAGCCACCATGCACAGCCCATAGTACCTATTTTAATCTGGTTGCTATGACAATTAAATGAGGGAGTGTATGTAAAGACTTGAGTCTGTATCTGGCACAAAAAAACAACAAATGGTAACTTCTGCTACTATTATTGTTATCTGGATTGTTATTATTAGACACAGTCCTTGCAAATAAAGCCAAAAGTGCTTTGGGAACACGAAGGAAAAAGGGAGGCTTTGCTGGAAGAGTTGATGCCCCAACTAAATCTTTCTTTTTTTTTTTTTTTGAGATGGAGTCTTGCTCTGTCGCTCAGGCTGGAGTGCGACAGATCTTGGCTCACTGCAGCCTCTGTCTCCTGGGTTCAAGCGATTCTCCTGTCTCAGCCTCCTGAGTAGCTGGGACTACAGGTGCCCGCCACCACGCCCGGCTAATTTCTGTATTTTTAGTAGAGACGGGGTTTCACCATATTAGTCAGACTGGTCTTGAACTCCTGACCTCAGGTGATCCACCCGCTTCGGCCTCCCAAAGTGCTGGTATCACAGGTGTAAGCCACCGCGCCCAGCCCTAATGAAATCTTGAAGGACAAAGTAGGTGTTAATGAAACGGCAAAAAGGATAGTGGCGCTGGGGGTATAGGAGGCAGAAGACATTCCAGAAAGAGGGAATAGGGCGTGTAAAGGTCCAGAGAGGAGAGAGAGCCTGGTGTCTTAAAGAGGTACCAGCCATTTAGTGTGCTAGATACAGCATAGAGTGCTGGGGATGGGATGTTTTGGGAAGGAAAGCTAGATAGGGAGCCAGATGCCTAATCATGAAGAAACTTTGATTCAGGGAAGACTGGTTTATGTTTCATCCTGAAGACTGTGTTGAGAGATCATTACCAGGGGAGGGACTGATGCTATTTGTATGTAGAATGATCACTTGCAGGAAGGTGGAGAATAATTTGTCAGAGGGCAGGGCTGGAGGCAGGAAGCCCAGTTAGGAGGCTGGTGCAGTAATCCATGTGAGACGTGTCGAGGCCCTACATTTACAGTCCCGATAGTTAGGGTGGAGATAAGTAGATAGATTTGAGAGTTGTCAAAGTGGAATTGAAGGAATTTGGCCACTGTTGGGCTTAGAGTGAGGGGTGAATGAGAAGGAAATGTTATGATGCCTCCCAGGTCTCTAGCTTGGGTGGATAGTAGTATTTACTATGACTGGGAAGAGGAGAGGAGGAGGAGCAGGTACTGGAGAAAGGGTAGTGAATTTAATTTTAGAGATGTCAAGTTTAAGCAGTTGGATTGGTTGGAGTATAGAAAATAGACTCGGGGCTGTAGACTGGGGACTCATTACCTTGTCAGTGATAGTGGAAGACATACAAGTCAAAGAAATTGCCGGAAGGAGTATGTAGAATGAGAAAAGAGTTGAGAACAAAACCCAGAGATGAGAGCTTATGAGACAGCCCCATATGCCAGTCCTTTTCTTCCTGAGAACACTTTTGGACCCATTTGGGCTGCGGAGTAAGTATTCATCATGTAGCTTTGCCCATAGTGGGCACTGAGGAGACCAAAAGGAAAACTTTCCTCACATGGGGTGTACAGAGAGACACAAACAAGGGCAAATTACCTGCTGAAAGAATGCCAAGGGTCAGAGCAGTTGGAACTCTCTATGATGGTACCAGCTGTGGGCAGCACTGTGACTAGGTTGGGAGTGGCATGTGGAGTTGTCAGGCACCACCTGCCATTTAACTTCTCATTTTTCTAGTTTGAAAATGGTATGGGCTTCGTTCTTCCTTTCAGATCCATGAGACAATAGAAACCATCAACCAGCTGAAGACTCAGCGGGAGTTCATGCTGAGCTTTGCCAGAGACCCTCAGGGTTTCATCAATGACTGGCTTCAGTCCCAGTGCAGGGACCTCAAGGTAAAGAACCTAGGAGAGGTCTGAAGGGACTTAGGTCAGTGAGGCACACACCTCCTTTATTTATGTAGCAGCTGGTAGAAGACCCAGAGGAAGGAGTGAGGAGCCGGACTTTTCTTTAGCATGTTCCAGGGCCCATTTTGCAATTAAGCAGGGAAATGGGGGGCAGACCTATCACGTGTTGATTTAGTACTTTGTCTGTCACTGTGCTTCATCTTGTCAGGGATACAGAGTGGAAGACCTGATCTCTGCTTTCAAAGCAGCCTACGTTCTGTCTGAAGAAACTAGGCTAGTATAGCCGGGCACGGTGACTCATACCTATAATCCCAGCACTTTGGGAGGCTGAGGCCGACAGAACGCTTGAAGTCAGGAGTTTGAGACCAGCCTGGCCAACATGGTGAAACCCTGTCTCCACTAAAAATACAAAAATTTAGCCAGGCGTGGTGGTGTGCACCTGTAATCCCAGCTACTTGGGAGGCTGAGGCAGGAGAATCACTTGAACCCAGGAAGCGGAGGTTGCAGTGAGCCAAGATCGTGCCGCTGCACTCCAGCCTGGGTGACAGAGCAAGAATCCGTCTCAAAAAAAAGGAAACTAGGCTAGTGTGATACAAAGTAGTAAACCATATAAGACATTATCAGGCCAGGCAGGGTGGCTCACGCCTGTAATCCCAGGACTTTGGGAGGCTGAGGAGGGCAGATCACCTGGGGTCAGGAGTTTGAGACTAGCCTGGCCAACACAGTGAAACCCCATCTCTACTAAAATACAAAAATCAGCCAGATATGGTGGCGGGTGCCTGTAATCCCAGTTACCCAGGAGGCTGAGGCAGGAGAATCGCTTGAACTCGGGAGACAGAGGCTGCAGTGAGCCGAGATCATGCCACTGCACTCCAGCCTGGCTGACAGAGTAAGACTCCATCTCAAAAAAAAAAAAAAAAGACATTATCAGACTGACCAGGATCAATAAGGTAATTCAGAGAAGGGAGATCAGTGAAACTAGAATCTCTGGGGAAGGCTTCATGGAAAACTTGGGATCTGAAGACATTTCTCAGAAAGGGGAGCACAGTAAGCTCAGTCTAGTAGATAGGAATAGGCACAGAGTATGAACCCATCAGTTCTCACCCTCCTGTGCTGACTGTGACTAGTTAGAGAGGCTGAGCAGAGGAGCAAGGGGAAAGGGATGCCAGGAAAGATCCCTGAACAAGGCAATGACTTGTTGATTGCAGAGGTGACTGGGTGTTTTATCAGTTTGCTGAGGCTGCTGTAGCAAACTACCACAAACTACCACAAACTGGGCAGTTTTAAACAACAGGTTTGTCTCTCAGTTGTGGAGGCTGGAAGTCCAAAATTAGTGTGGGCAGTGCTGCTTCCTTCCGTGAGCTGGGAGGGAGACTCTGTTCTGTGCATCTCAGCTTCTGGTACCGCAGGTGTTCCTTGGCTTGTAGGTAGTGGTCTCTGTGTGACTTAACGTCGTCTTCCTTCTGTACGTGTCTGTCTGCGTGTCCAAATATCCCCTCTTTATAAGGGAACCTACCAGTCATATTGGGGGTACCCTAGTGACCTCATCTTAACTTGATCATCTGCAGAGACCCTATTTCCAAATAAGGTCACATTCACAGGTACTAGGGGGTTAGACTTCAACATTTTGGGGGAGGATACAATTTACCCAGTAATGGGTGTGAAGGAAGGAAACAAGCCTTTTCTCCTCTCTCTTCCCCCTCCCTGCATCTCCCTCAGACAATGACTGATGTGGTGGGTAACCCAGAGGAGGAGCGCCGAGCTGAGTTCTACTTCCAGCCCTGGGCTCAGGAGGCTGTGTGCCGATACTTCTACTCCAAGGTAAGTACATGGGGTGCACGGGGAGATTGATAAAAGGCACAGGGTTTTCACCCCGATAGGGGTCAGTGGTGTTAGATACAAACTTTGGTTTGTCTCATCTTCTACTCCCTTCACTGTTTTCTCCTTAGGTGCAGCAGAGACGACAAGAATTAGAGCAAGCCCTGGGAATCCGGAATACATAGGACGTCTCCCACAGCCCTGATTTGGCTGCACCAATTCTCGATTTGGGCCCTGTGCTGCCTGCCTCATAGCACCTGCCTTGGTCTTGCTTGGGGCGTTCCAGGGGATGCTGTTGGTTCAAGGACAACACCAGAATGAAGAGGGTCTCACATTTCTGTCTCATAAGACACCTGTTACCCTCTTCTTTCACCCCATCCCTTCCCACTCCCAGCTTCCCTTTGACCCACAAAGTTCCCATGTGCCTCTACCCTCCCCTGGTCTACATAGGACCTCTAGATAGTGTTAGAGAGAGAACCTGTAGTGGTAATGAGTGCTTGGAATGGATTGGGCCTAAGGCCAGGTGGTCTTTAAGGGGACCAGCTACACTGATCCTGCCCTTCAGAGACCCAGGAGTTGGGAGCTTTAGCTCCTTCTCCAAGACTCAGGCCTGGGGGCACTCTATAAGCTAGTTGATCTTGGCTTTCCTGATAAAAGAATCCAATTTCCTTCCTTCCCTCCACAGGTTTGGAACAAACTCTCCCTTCACATGTTGCCCCGTAGCACTAAAGAAACCCTGGTTCTTGGGCTCCACTGAGCCCCAGGTCAGTCCCCAGCCCTCTGGGTTGGCCTGCTCTCTCAGTGCTTCTCTCACTCCTTAGTGGGGGTCCACATCAGGATTGGAGTTTGTTCTTTAACTGTTGCTCTCTCCTAGACACTCCCTGTGGCTGCCCTTTGTAATTCCCTCAGATCTGCCCTAACCCCGGGCATTTGGGTGGGGGAAATCTTGCCTTTCCCTTTCAGAGCCCCAGGGATCTCATCTGGGGAACTGCCATTGCCAGCAGAGGCTGTTCCTTCCTGCTGTTGTTTGGAGATGTGATTCATTCACTCCACCCTGCCTCCCCATCCCTTAATGGAGAAACAGGCCTAAAACCAAACGGGTAAAAAGCCCTGGGCCATCCCTGTCTTCCTGTCCCTTGTCTGCCCAGTTGACACCTACTGGTGACTTCTAGGGCACTGAGGAGTGAAAGCACCTAGGGCTGGAGAATAGCGCTGAGTTGGGTTTGTGACTCTCCCTCTCCCTGCCTCACAGGATTGTGACTCCCCAGCCCCTGCCCTCAAAGCTTCAGACCCCTCAGGTAGCATCAGGACCTTGTGATCTTGGCCCCTTGGAACTGAGATGGTTTTTGCATCTTTCCAGGAGAGCCTCACATTCTTCTTCCAGGTTGTATTACCCCCGAGTTAGCATATCCCAGGCTCGCAGACTCAACACAGCAAGGGTGGGAGACAGCTGGGCACAGAGGGGGAATTCCGTTCAGCATGGGCTCTAAACCCACAGAACTGACAAAGCCCCTGCTTCCCCCCCCCCCCCCCAGGCTCCTGCGAGCACACCCCCACCCTCAAATCCCTGCCTGTTCTACACTGGGGACAGCAGAGTTTTCTCCCCATCTTCCCCTTCCTGCCATTTTCCCTCCCTTGAAAGGTTGACACTGGACAACCTTGGGGCAGCTGAGCCCTGGCCCGCCTCCTGGCTGGAACCATGAGAAGGAAGCTCAGTACTTCCATAGTGTCCCTGTTGATAACTTTTTATTAACTGAATTATGTTTTTTTCATGGACCAAAATTTTTTTTGTACTGTCCCCTTATTGATGTTACCCAGTTTTAATAAAAGAATCTTCTGAAGGATGAGTCCTCTTACCTACCGTGAGAGAGCTCTTCCCTGAGCTCTTCTTCCTTCAATACCATTAGCCGTGCTCGTAGTGTTTGTTCATTTTAGTTGACAAGTATTTATTGAGCACCTGCTATGTGCTAGTTGTGATGCTAGACACAGGAGATAAAGTGGAAAATGAGATTTCTACTTTTGTGGACCTCAGGGTCTTACCTTAAGAGATTGCTGTCTGCCCCAGTGGTCCAAGCAGGCTAGTTGCTGGTTGGGATTATTGGGTTTCACCACTGGATCTTAAGAGCCCTTTCCCGACTTTCCTTGTTAGGCAGGTACTAACAGGTCGGTGGCAGTCATCTTCCTCCTTGTCCATCTGAGCTCCCCAGAGCACCTGTTGGCTGGAGTGAGCCATAGATGCCCGTGATCCCCTTACATTTGACAAACCTAAGCCTTTGGAGGAGTTTCACTTTTTCCCCCAGGGCTTCTGTCTAGATGTGGGCAGGAACTGGACGACCAAAGACATTTTTGCTTTTTGTGCCTGCTACTCTAATGTTTAAGGTTCCACTTTCATGGTTCAAGTAAGAGTTCAGTTTTTATGTTTTCAGACGGAGTTTTGCTCTTGTTGCCCAGGCTGGAGTGCAATGGCGCGTTTTTGGCTCACTGCAACCTCCGCCTCCCAGGTTCAAGTGATTCTTCTGCCTCAGCTTCCCAAGTAGCTAGGATTACAGGCACGCACCACCATGCCTGGCTAATTTTGTATTTTTAGTAGAGATGGGGTTTCTCCATGTTGATCAGACTGGTCTCAAAACTCCCAACCTCAGGTGATCCGCCTGCCTCGGCCTCCCAAAGTGCTGGGATTACAGGCGTGAGCCACCGTGCCCGGGTAAGAGTTCAGTTCTTAAGAGCACCATGGAAGTTCTGTGTTGTCATCCTCATACTGTAGACAACTAGCCCCTCCTTGGCCGAGTTTGGAAGACAGCTCAGGAGAGATTCTCATTAGCAATCACTTGAAACTCGCCTGCAGTTCTACCTGCTTCCCACTTGGGGGCTCGTGACTTTTTCCTTTGTCATTATGCAAGAATGGGGTTTGGAATATAGGATCAGAGTGCAACCACTTTCCAAAGTTGTAGTTTAAAAATTATCCTTTGTATCTTTGGATGGGAACATTCTAGCATTGCCTGTTCAATATATGTAATCAAACCCACCAAAAAATCCAACCACTGTTCCTTCTCCGGAACTTGGGGTTTATCAGACTTGAGAAGGGAAAGCAGAGAGGAGTGGTTGGGCCGATAACTAGGAGTGGAGAAAATTGATGTCAAGGACATGGAAATGGCATCTGTTTTTACCCAGGCTAATTACATGTGTAATGAATGGCTGATGAACCATTATTAATTTCAAGCAAATAATCTACAGTTTGCTCTTGGGAAAAGAGCTCTAGTGCTACAGATAACTTCCTGTGATGAGCCAGTTCTGAATCTCTGCACCCTTTTTATTCCCATGTAAATGAGCACATTCTTAGTCTCCACACTACCTAACATGATTGTAGGGGCAAAATGAGAGAGGGAAGCATTTAGGCAAAAACAAGGGGGTTATTTTATGCATAAACATCCATTCTTTGGGGCTCTCATCATTTGTGCCAGGGACAGAAGCATCCTCTCTCTTCCATCACCCATAATCAGTGCTCCCAGCTGGCAGCCTGGCACTGGAGCCTTCATCTCAGTGCCAGTGCAATAAAGGAGTGGTCTGTGGGAGGCTGTCTCCGTATTAGGTATAACATTGTGCAAAGAAAAACAGCTAACTACTGATTTCATGTCCGTTTCCCTATGGGAACTCACTGGCCATGGAAGGAGAATATGGTTGGTTTTTCCTGGGCAGTCCCCAGAACTTAGAAAGCCATTTCTTCCCAGTCTTGACCTCCTGCCTGCTTACCCCTACCCACAGGTTGTACCCAGACTTCCCTCTAGCCCAGTGCTTGTTACCAGTTGCTGGCCAGCAACAGCCCAGGGGGATGGCAACACCCACCTAAACGTCTGCCAAGCCAGGAGGACAGCACATGAGCACACGGTGGTGTCTGCCCTCTAGGCCAAGGTGCACAGTGTTAGGAGCCTCTTGCTCCACTCTCCAGATCAGCCTGGAAACCAGAGCTTCCCTCGTCTTAGACAAACAGATGGCTGTGGGCGATGCAGAGCCCTGAACTGCTATGTTCCTTCCATTCTCGCCCTTCCCCAAAAAACACCAAACTTACCCCCAGTGACGGCATGTGAGACCACAAAGCCCCACGGACACAGCTGCCCCGGGTCCTGCCTCCTTTCCTCCTTTCTGGCCTCTGCAGACTAGCCATTCACCTGAGGAAGCCCCTGGAGCAGTACCTTGGAAACCCCTGAGAGGAGGAGTTGAAGGAGGCTCAAACGCTCTCAAGGACAGTGTGCACTCTGCCTGCCTCCTATTCTTTCCTGTCCTCTTAAGCCCAGAGTCTACAACAAAATTGTGTGCCGCAATTCTCAGAGCCCTCTAACTTTGACCTTTCCCACTTTCCCTAGAACACATTTTTGGGTGGGGATCATCTGAGGTGAGAGGCCCATGGAGGAGTCCCCAAGATGACCTCTGTGAGTGACCAAGACAACCTTGTCTTTTGAGGCTCCTGGGACCTCATCCTTTTTTGAGCTGAGCTGTCCTCAAAACAGGCCCTTACCTCTTAATGTGGCCTCATCTTTAGAGGCGGGAAGTGGGCCCACATCCCCCACCCCAGCCCTGCAGTGCAGCTAGTGTGGGCCTGCTAGAGGACAGAACTGTGGAACAGGGTCCTGCGAGGGTATGTGGCAGGGCGTGGGATAGGGAGTCATGGAGGAGCCTACCTCTGAAAGGCATTCCCCTAGCTGCTACTGAAGCTAAATACATTTTATTTTATGCTGGGAGACAGAAGGGAGTGAGGGAGACCAGTCACCTGCTCCTTATCTGGGCTATTTTCTTGGCAGACCTGAAAATGAGACCATGGTGGGGAGGGGGTGGGAAGCTGGGCTGGGACCAAGGGAAGAAGCTTGCCAGCACTGTCAGCCGATGAGCCCAGGAGGAGAAGCAGGGCCTAGTCTCTGCCCCATTCCTGTTCCCCTTCCTGTCTGTACCCTGTCTCTCCTTTCCCTGGCTCTGCCAGACTCTATCTCCCTGGGCGCCAGCCTCCCCACCCACCCCTGGAGGGTGGGGCTTGGCTGCATCCACGTGTGGTGGAGTTAAATGCTCCCGAGCCGGCAGAGGAGCTAGGGAGTGTGGCACTGAGCCGGCTCAGGCAGAGACGCGGCACCATGGCTAGCAAGAAAGTCTGCATTGTAGGCTCCGGGAACTGGTAAGCGGCTCTGTCGAGCAATATGGGGGAAGGGTAGGCCCCCAGGACAGAGGTGGGTAGGAGGCAGAATAGGTGGGAAAGGCCCTCAGGTTCCTGTTCAGCCCCCGCTGCTATCTTCTATCATAGCAGCACAGGACAGAGGGTGCCCGGCCCTTCCCTGGCCCCCGCCCGCCTGGGCAGCTGCACCTGTTCACCATGGGAAGGCGTCTCCAGAGCGCTCCGTGTGAAGAGCTGCTTGAGTTTGGGGGTGGGAAGATGGGAAGAGGGGCTCCCTTCTCTAGTAGCAAAGGGTGAGGAGACTGAGTCTCCTTTCTACTGCCAGGTCACTGGGGACATGTTTGACATGGAGTGGAGGTGATAGGGAGGTAGGAGTGAACAGCCTGGGGGGCTGCTGTGAGATCCTGAGGTGGGGCGCTGCCCCAACTCTTGCCACTGTTCCCTCCTCCTGTACTTTCCTGGGCTCCCCCTCCTGCCAGGGGCTCAGCCATCGCCAAGATCGTGGGTGGCAATGCAGCCCAGCTGGCACAGTTTGACCCACGGGTGACCATGTGGGTGTTTGAGGAAGACATTGGAGGCAAAAAGCTGACTGACATCATCAACACGCAGCATGAGAATGTCAAATACCTGCCAGGGCACAAGCTGCCCCCAAATGTGGTGAGCCCCAACACCCTGCAAGGAATGGGGAGAGGAAGGGAGGGCCAGGAGTCGGAGCCGACCTTACTCAACAGGTGTCTCCTGCTGAGGGGGCCACTTCAGGTGCGGCAGGACTTGGGAAAGTCTCAGGAGGGCTGCTCTGGGCCCTTTCCTGAGGACTGGGGAGAACTTGTGCTTTCCCCTCACAGGCTCCCAGGCGGGTGGGTGGGGAAGGGATGGGAGAACAAGTTGGTCTCCATGGCAGCCAAAGACTGGGCTCCCAGACTAGGGGTCCGGTAGTGCCTGCCTCAGGCACTAATCCTGTTACTCATTCACTGAGTGATTAGCCGACTTGGAGGCTGCTCCTTGGACCTATGGCCTTTGGTCAAACCCACGTGGTTCTCCTCACCTGGAAAGGGGAAGCAGGGAAGAGAGCAGAAAAGCTGAGGCTCCCCTTTCCCAGCTGGGGTCCCTGAGGAGCTGGATGATGAAATCTTATTTGAGCTCTTTCTTTTGCCAAGCCCAGGTTGCTCTTGGCCTCCCGCACTGTCCCACAGCCAAGGGATAGGAGCGCTGGGATGAGGTTTCCAGGAGTCCTCAAGAGCCCAGGACAGCTGGAGGGAGAGAGTGTGGTGGCTGTGGGGAGGGAGTAGAGTATCATTTCTCCAAGTTCAGTCCTTCTAGATTCAGTCTCAAACAAGCCTTCCTGCCCCCCTACCAGCCTCACTCTTTGGCTCCCAGATCTCCTGAATGGGGTTCCACAGTGGCTAGGGGAGGTCTGCCAGGCCTGCGAGCACTTGGTCACCCCCACAGGTGGCTGTCCCGGATGTGGTCCAGGCTGCAGTGGATGCTGACATCCTGATCTTTGTGGTGCCCCATCAGTTCATCCGCAAGATCTGTGACCAGCTCAAGGGCCACCTGAAGGCAAATGCCATTGGCATATCTCTTATTAAGGTGCCAGGGACACCTTCATGTGGATGGGGGAGGGTGCGGCTCACTGTTGTGGGGTTCAGGGTGGGTGAAGCAAGAACAGAAATGGCAGACGGAGGTCAAGAGTTTGCCGGAGAAAAGAGAGGAAGTTGACTCTGGAGAGGCTTAGGAAAGCAGTGAGGCGCTGGGGGTCACTGGAAGGAAGGCTGAAGGGAGGAGACAAGAGATCGGTTTGGAGGGCCTTTCTCTCAGGGAGTTTGGGAGGTGTAAAGGAATGCCTGGGGAATATGAGAAGCAGGCTGGTTTGAGAAGTGTGAAGAGTAGCTGGTTTGGAGCAGTGACTGGTCACTGAATGGCAGTTTGTTAGGGCAGTCAGGCGAAGTTGCCTAAGGATGTGGAGGGGACCTGTTGCCTTGGAGAGAGAGACTGGTTGAGGGTATGTGGCAGGACAGTTCGTCACGTGCTGGTCTGGCCTCCTCACAGCAAACTTGAGCTGGGAATGGGGCAGGACCTGTGGGGAGGGACAGAGATGAGCAATGGATTTGGAAGGGACAGAATTTCTGGGCAGAAGCCCACAGGTGGGCACAAAGGGCACCTGGCCTGAGCTCCATCCTGTGCTCAGGGGGTAGACGAGGGCCCCAATGGGCTGAAGCTCATCTCCGAAGTGATTGGGGAGCACCTCGGCATCCCCATGAGTGTGCTGATGGGGGCCAACATTGCCAGCGAGGTGGCTGATGAGAAGTTCTGTGAGACAACCATTGGTGAGAGCCCCCTGCCACCTGCATACACAGTGCATCTAGTTGCATCCCCTCCCCAATTGTATCCCCTCCCCAAACTGCCCCGACCCCACTTAGCCATCTCCTTCCCATAAGGCAGAGAAAGGAAGATCCAAGCATCAGAGGTGAAGGAGGCTGGGACAGCCCCAGGGAAGGGGCTGCAGGGCCTGCTTAGGGAAGTACAGTGAGGAGCCCTCCCTGAGAGCCGGTGCAGTGGCACAGCTGTGGTCCCAACTACTCAAGAGGCTGAGGCGGGAGGATCGCTTAAGCCCAGGAGTTTGAGTCTAGCCTGGGCAACAGAGAGAGAACCCCGTCTCTATAAAATAAATATTTTTTTACAAAGAGTACTTCCCTCAAAGCCTTGCCCCCTCCTCACTTTAGGCTGCAAGGACCCGGCCCAGGGACAACTTCTGAAAGAGCTGATGCAGACACCCAATTTCCGTATCACAGTGGTGCAAGAGGTGGACACAGTAGAGATCTGTGGAGCCTTAAAGGTGAGAGGGGCACAGAGGCAGCTATGGGGTGAGGAGAAGGCCCCAAAAGAGGCCTAGCTGAGCTCTACCTGCAGGCACTCCAGTCTCTCACTATTGAGCAGTGGTTCCCCTTTCCTACCATGTCCCATGCATACAGGAGGAGCTGCAGAAGCAAGGCCAGGGCCATTCAGGCCGGCTGATTGTTCATCATCAGACCGTGGACCCCCTTGCTCCTTTCCCACTTTAGCCCTGTGTGAGACTCCCTATCCTCTGGCTCTAGGAGATGGTCTAGGGGGACAAGGAGATGCCCAGGTTAATGGGAGACAAGACATCTATGACACCCAGACAGACTAATGGCCAGAACTATGAATCCTGGACAGCTGTTGACTTGAGGGCTATACAATGGAATGGTCATAGATGTGAAGGTCAACTAGAGAGAAGAGTGGTTTTCAGAAAATGTCCTCAAGGAGGGAGTATGGGGCAGGGCTTAAGAAAGGGGGTGCAGCAATGGGGAAAACCAAGAGGCGGAAGTAGCTTCTAAAAGCCCACACACTATACCTCACTTATGCAGTGGGTGTCCTGGCTGATGAAAGGAGCATGAGGGGGCTCCACATGGGGCCTATAGGAGGGGGTCTTTTCTCACCTATGACCTCCACTCCTTCAAGAATGTAGTGGCCGTGGGTGCTGGCTTCTGTGATGGCCTGGGCTTTGGCGACAACACCAAGGCGGCAGTGATCCGGCTGGGACTCATGGAGATGATAGCCTTTGCCAAGCTCTTCTGCAGTGGCCCTGTGTCCTCTGCCACCTTCTTGGAGAGCTGTGGTGTTGCTGACCTGATCACTACCTGCTATGGAGGGCGGAACCGGAAAGTGGCTGAGGCCTTTGCGCGTACAGGAAAGGTGGGCCCTGGGAGAAGGGAGAACAGAGGGGGGGCCCTGTAGGTATCCAGGTAGAGGTGCTTGGCAGGAGGCATCTCTGGAGTACAAACATTAAGAGTTGTGAACATCCCCATCCCTCTTTTCCTCCCAAGACCCCACTCCCATCTGAGCTCCAGTCTCTCCCCCACCTACTGACAACCCTTCTCTCCCCTTTCCATCCACTCATCCTGTTTTCTGCACAGTCCATTGAGCAGCTGGAGAAAGAGATGCTGAATGGGCAGAAACTGCAGGGGCCCGAGACAGCCCGGGAGCTACATAGCATCCTCCAGCACAAGGGCCTGGTGGACAAGTAAGTGTTGGCCACAGCCCCACTGATTAAGGGAGCCACGGCCAGAAGTGCTCGCCCTGTTCATCATCTTCCTGAACCTGCCACAAATCTGTGAAGTGGACAGAGAGGGGAGTGTTACCTTATGTTTCAGTCAGAGTCCAGAGCTTGCAGAATCTGGCATGCCCACTGTCCCCCAGCTAGTTCACGGTATTTGAACTCCTTCCAGTCTAGTGCTCTTCACACTACATTACCTGGATCCCTTTGTGCCCCTCCTTCCTTGTCCTCTGCTCTGGGGTTGGAGCTCTGGGGCAGCAGGAATAAGCTCATCCCACTTCTGTCCATCACCCCCAGTTTGAGTCTCTCCCCCAAGGCCAACCCATCTGTTCCCTGAATCCTGTTCTGGGTGCTGAGGTGTAAGGAGAAGGATGGGCTCTGCTTCAAGGTGCTCCTTTTCAGAAAGACAGCAGGGGTGACTGGGCTGATCAGAGCAAAGCTGTGCTGGTCTGAGAAAGACTCCTAGAAGAAGAGAGTATGAAACAGGTTCGGAAGATCCACTCATGACTGGTCAGGGTAAAGTCTGGAAAAGGGAGCAGCTGGGCAAAGGGACAGGAAGAAGGAAATGGGTATTTATTGAGCACTTTCACATCATACCTAATTACATCTTCACATATACAATCATATCTTCACTCCTTTGTTATACTGGCCCCATTTTACAGTCGGTGACACTGAGGCTCAGAGAGGTTAAGTGCGTTGCTCAAGGCTGGGCACGGTGGCTCACACCTGTAATCCCAGCACTTTGGGAGGCCAAGGCGGGTGGATCACGAGGTCAGGAGTTCGAGCTCAGCCTGACCAACATGGTGAAACCCCATCTCTACTAAAAATACAAAAATTAGTCAGGTGTGGTGGTGCGCGCCTGTAATCCCAGCTACTCAGGAGGCTGAGGCAGGAGAATCGCTTGAACCTGGGAGGCGGAGGTTGCAGTGAGCTGAGATCATGCCACTGCACTCCAGCCTGGGCGACAGAGCAAGACTCTGTGTCAACAACAACAACAACAACAAAAGTGCGTTGCCGAGTTGGCACAAAAAATCCAAGCCAGAGAATCATGCAGGCCAGTTCAACACGGTAGGGAGCAGGGCAATCAGCAATGTGAGGTTAAACCCAGGGCTAGGAAGTTCACATTCTCAGCAGGCAGAAATTCAGAGCCAGCCTCCCTGAGCTCCAAGGTGGGAGGGCAGGGGACAGGAAGGTTAGGTAGTGAGTGGGGGTGGGGGTAGAGTGGACTAGGAGTGGGAGGCTAAGCTGAGCCTCTGCCTCTCCAATCTAGGTTTCCCTTGTTCATGGCTGTGTACAAGGTGTGCTACGAGGGCCAGCCAGTGGGTGAATTCATCCGCTGCCTGCAGAATCATCCAGAACATATGTGAGTAGGGCCAGGGCCCAGGCCAGGCTGCTTCTTTACCCCAGTGGAGACCAGCAGAAGCCTACGGTACCTAGTCACCAGGATCTCCAGGACTCCCAGGGAGCAGACTCTTCGCATCTTTTCACTGGAGGATAGGAGGCTATGGGGCCCAGCTACGCACCTGGAGATTCTGAACTATCAAGCCACTGGCAGCCTCTTGCCACCACATTTGCCAGAAATGCAATTGCCCTGTCCCTCTCCTGATGTGGGACTTTCTCCGTGTCCTCTGGGAGGGATGGAATCAAGCCCCAGCGCTGCCTGCTTGGCGGCGGGGGTGATGTATGAGGGGAAGGGTTGGGGGAGAAGCCAGCAGGGCAGGGGCTGCCAGTGGCTGTCTCACACAGACCAGGAATCCTGTTAAAGGGCTGAAGAAGTATCTCAGCCACAGGAGGGATGAGGCAAGGATTGTCAGGGAGGGGTCCGGGCTTCTGAGCTGATGCAGACCCCAGGGACCCCTTTGCTGACCTCTGCCAGGACCCACACAGCTTCAATGGATCTCAGTGTTTGTTAACAAAATACAAAGATCTCAAACAAACCCCTTCTAGCTTCTCCTAGCAACATCTGTGTCCTCACAAACCTCTGGTCCTCCCCTTTCCCCCTCCCCCAGGCTGTCCTGGCACCCAAGTTGCTGCCATGCTGGCATCTCTAGCCCAGTGGCTTGACATTCTCCCCAGGGACTTCCCGGTTCCTAGTTCATTGCCAGCTCCTCCCCACTCTGTGTGACCTTTCCAAGCCTTCCCTCACCCTCCCCGCCAGCACCCTCTTTGGGGAGCAGGAACTTAATCTGCTGACAGAGCTATACCTTTCACAGCAGGCTCAGATCACTCGGCTCCCTGTGACCTTTGTATTCACCCAGCCTCCCTTCTCAGTAGTTCCAGCTGGATGAGGTGTCAGCTGAGCCCCTTCTGTGCTATCTCCCCAGAGGACATCCCTGACTCCACCCTTTTCTTCCTCCCAAACCCTGCACCTCTTCCTCAGCTGCTCCAGATCGGCCAGGGTAACCAGCTAACCCATGCCTGGCATCTGGAAGCCAGCAGGCCAAAGGGTGGCCCAAAGGCTGATGAACGGTAGGGGAGGGTGAGCAGGTTCCTATGTTGGTGGGCACCGATATTCCAAGGGCAGCTCTCTTTGCTGAATGAGGGCCTTCTCGTGAGGTACTGACCACACCAGCAACTCCGGAGCTAGGAAACTCAAGGAGGAGGAAGAAAATCAAAACCACCCTACTCCCTGGGGTGAGGGAAGAACAGGAGGGGAGGAGGAGGATTGTGCTCTGCACTGGCCTTGCTCCAGGATGGGGTGGCAGCAGGGGAATGTCACAAGTCAGCAGCCTAGGCCTCTAGCTATAAATAGTCTGGAGGGCCCGAGAGGCTCCCGCCCCGTCCAGCAGGGGTCTCGGCTTCCTGTGTGGAAGCACCTGGCACACTGGCTCTGGCCAGCATTATGCTAAAACCCTCTTACTCTCCAACGAACCGGGGAGGCGGGCTCCTCTCTGCGCCTAGCCCTTGAGAATGCTGTCTTACCAGTGAACGGTGGCGCTGCCCAGATCAGGCAGCAGGAGTGAGGGGCACACTCACCTCAGGCCTGGCTGAGCCCAGGTCTGTCCAGAGCTGCCTCCCCAGGAGGTTAAGGTGGGGGCAAAGGGGAAGCTTCAAACACTTTGCCTACTTTTGTTCACTCCCCAGACCACTGTGACTCAGGTCTTCCCATCAGGCCTATTTGTCTACCCAATAAAGTGTGTTTTTTCCAGAAACAGGAAGAGTTGGGAGACGGAGCTTTAGTGCATATGGCAGTGCGTGTGCTGGTGTGTATCATTGCATGTATGTTTCCCCTCTTACCGTAGGAAAAATGAAAAAAAGAAATCCCTCTTCCATAATCGCAGCCACTCCAGGGGTCAGCGGCGGTGCCCACTCAGTCCCCTCCTCTCTCTCCCCTCTCCCGCCAGCTCCCCCTCCCGCCCTCGCCGCAAGCTGACCCCAGCCTTCCTGGCGCTTCTTAGGGGCTTTATCATGCCTCCTGCAAGAAGAGAGGTCACACACGGGGCAGAAACATTAGACACTCATCCCTCGTGCCCATTCCTTGGTCATGGCCCAAGCTGCCGCATCCTTGGCGGTCCGGGCCTCGCGGTGCCCCTCGGGTCCCTACCTGGACTCGGCCCACAGCCTGGCTCTAGGGGGCGCGCGGTTCACCTCCAGAGGGCCGGCTCCGAGAATCTACCCAGCTACTGGAGACGTCACCAAGCCGTAGGCTGAGGATTGGTTGACTCTGATTTAGCATCCTAAAACTTCCGGTTCCAGAACTTGGCTCGTCAAAGACCCTCCCTCGAGGTAGCGAAACCACAGCCCCCAGAATTCAGCGGGCCTCTCCGAGACCACGACGCGTCTGCGGATGCGTAGTAAGTATAACGGGCCCGGAAGCCGGAAGTTCAAAGCCGGCCTTCAGCTGGACTGACGGCCAACGCTGACTCCCGCCTTAGTGGGCGGAGTTGTGCCGCGTCTGATGCGCAGTTCCCTTTCTAGCTTTGCGGGCCGAATCCTAGAGGCTAACCCGCCAGGTGGGCGGGAGAAAGTCGCTTTCCGCACCAATAGCTGAGGCGTTCAGGGTTGTCCAGGGACGCTATCCTCTCGTGTCTGGTTCCGAGTGCTGCGTTTGGCTGTGCTGGGAAGTTGAGTAGACAGTGGCCTCGAGACCCTGCCTGTCTGAGGAGGCCTCGGTTGGTCGCGAAGGAGCTGCAGCATCCAGGTACGCCGCCGGCTAGGGCCGAGCAAGGACTGCCAGTCCCGCTGCCTGCGCGCCCACCTGAGTCAGCCTCCGCTTGCCGCGTCCTCCCATCCCCCAGTCTTCAGGCCTGGTGCCCTTGAATTCAGTCACCTGCATCTGTTGTGTCGCGGACCACGAGCCGCACTGCTTCCTGCCCAAGCCCAAGCCCAAGCCCGAACTCCTCGCAACAGTAGGTCCGCCTTGCTAGAGCTCAGCACTAATGTGGTCAAACTTCGACTCCTGCCTGCACCCTCCACGCTCCGACTACTCCAAATGTCCCTTCCTTTATAGACCTCTGCGTCCTTATAAGTGGCTCTCCGGGGCACCCTTCGTGCACATCGACCATCCAGCTCCACCTCTTGACCGCATTCACTTCCTGGAATGCTCTCCCTGCTCCTCTTCTCCAGCCCGCCCTTCTAAAAAGACAGTTCCGCTCCCACCCCGATTCCCACCCCGATTCCCACCCCTACCCTTTTCTGCTAAGTTTTCTCAAGCCCCCACCCTGTCTCTGAGCTCTTGTCTGAACTCTCACAGTGCCTGTCCCATCAGACTATAAGCTCCTGTATGACAGAAGCCATGTTCTTTTTAGCGGCCTCCGTAGCATTATGTATTGTATTGTATTTATTGTATATTTTATTTTATTTTATTTTATTTATATCATACAGGGTCTTGCCTTGTCGCTCAGGCTGCATGTGTGCGCCACCAAGCCCGGGCAATTAAAAAAAAAAAAGATTTTTCTTTTTTAAAAAAGGCCTCGCTATGAGTGCAAGCCATCCTCCTGCCTCGGCCTCCCAAAGTGTTGGGATTATGCGTGAGCCGCCGCACCAGGCCGATACTACTCTCTTTTTTTTTTTTTGAGGCGGAGTCTTGCTCTGTCGCCCGGACTGGAGTGCAGTGGCGGATCTCAGCTCACTGCAAGCTCCGCCTCCCGGGTTTACGCCATTCTCCTGCCTCAGCCTCCGGAGTAGCTGGGACTACAGGCGCCCGCCACCTCGCCCAGCTAGTTTTTGTATTTTTAGTAGAGACGGGGTTTCACCGTGTTAGCCAGGATGGTCTCGATCTCCTGACCTCGTGATCCGCCCGTCTCAGCCTCCCAAAGTGCTGGGATTACAGGCTTGAGCCACCGCGCCCAGCCTACTCTCTAAGTGCCGAATAAAAAGTAGATAAATGATGATGGATAGATACCCTAAAAGCCCTGAGTTGACCACTATGCAATGTATGTATGTAACAAAATCGCACATTTACCCATACATTTATACAAATTTTTAAAAACGAGCGAATCTGAGATGATAGATGCATTTGAGGGAATGAGTTTTCCAGGGGAGAAACCTGAGTCTTGAGGTCCCCCTGTGTTTAGAAGGCAGAACAAGAGAAAAGCCATAACTCTTGCAAATTGCACCCCTAAGACATTTTCTGTAATGATTTTATGTTTTTTCTCATTTTTCTGAAATCTGCAGCCCAACCCCATCACTCCGTAACAGAGACCCAGTGTTTTGTGTTTTATTGAGAAAATGGATGCCCCTCAGATGAAAGTGTTCCTCTGCTAACCTCAAAAGTTTCCCTTATTTCCAAGATTAATCCTTCTACTCATGCATGTAACCTACCTTTCTTCCTTTCTTCCTTCCTCCCTCCCTCCCTTCCCTCCCTTTTTTGATGGAGTTTTGCTCTTGTTGCCCAGGCTGGGGTGCAGTGGCGCGATCTCCGCAGCGCAATCTCAGCTCACCGCAACCTCTGCCTCCTGGGTTCAAGTGATTCTCATGCCTCAGCCTCCGGAGTAGCTGGGATTACAGGCATTCGCCACCATGCTCAGCTAATTTTGTATTTTTAGTAGAGATGGGGTTTCTCCATGTTGATCAGGCTGGCCTCGAACTGCAGGTGATCTGCCTGTCTTGGCCTCCCAAAGTCCTGGGATTACAGGCCTGAGCCACTGCACCTGGCCCGGGCATATCATATTTTCCTAGGCCGTCGTCTATCTGGTTCTGTCCTGCCCACCTCACTTCTTGCATCCTCAGTTTAGCCACCACCTTCATCGCCTTTGAAACATATTCTGGGCCGGGCACGCTGGCACACGCCTGTATTCCCAGCACTTTGGGAGGCTGAGACGGGTAGATCACTTGAGGTCAGGAGTTTGAGACCAGCCTGGCCAACATGGTGGTAAAACCCCATTTCAACTAAAAATACAAAAAATTAGCTGGACATGGTGGCACATGCCTGTAATCCCAGCTACTGGGGAGGCTGAGGCAGGAGAATCTCTTGAACCTGGGAGGTGAAAGTTGCAGTGAGCCAAGATTATGCCACTACACTCCAGCCTGGGTGCAAACGAAATTGCATCTCAAAACAAAAACCAAAACAAAAGCATATTCAGGTCTTTCTCATTAATAAGCAAAACAAAAGTAGAATTTTCTTAATCTTGTTACCTTCTGAAGCTGCTGTCCTGTCACTCCCATCAGTACTTACCTTTGGGGTAAGAGGACTGTGATTCTTGTAAAAATGTTTCTCTGTCCTGGAAAACTGGTAGACACGTGAATCTTGCGGGGTTCATAGGCCTGCTGGGGCTCTGCCTAAGAATCTGTGCTCTTGATGTCTATATTGCTCTTTACTTGATGTTTATACTACCTATTCCAGTTTATACTACTTCAGTGCAGTCAGCTGACTGGAATCCTAGGCTTACTGGTGACCTAGTCACCCATTCCCACCCAGTGTTCCTATCTGACCAGTCTTCATAGTAATTAACTTTGCAGTAGTGGTGCCCAATTTCTTTTCTTTTCTTTAATTTTTGAGACGAAGTCTTGCTGTGTTGCCCAGGCTGAAGTGTAGGGGTGCGATCTCAGCTCACTGCAACCTCCACCTCCCGGGTTCAAGTGATTCTCCTGTGTTGGTCTCCTGAGTAGCTGGGATTACAGGCATGTGCCACCATGCCCGGCTGATTTTTGTATTTTTAATCGAGATGGGGTTTCATCATATTGGTCAGGCTTGTCTCGAACTCCTGACCTCAGGTTATCCGCCCACTTTTGCCTCCCAAAGTACTGGGATTACAGGCGTGAGCCACCACGGCCAGCCTTTTTTTCTTTATTATCATTGTTATATTTAGAGACACAGTCTTGCTCTGCGAGTGCAGGGCCGTGATCACAGCTCACTGCAGCCCCAAACTCGTGGGCTCAGGCAAGCCTCCCACCCAAACCTTCCTAGTAGCTGGGACCGCAGGTGCATGCCACCACACCCAGCTATGGTTCTCAATTTTTATTCTAACCTAACACTGGAAAGATACAGTACACCTCCATCAGTGGCAGTGACTTGATACAGCAGTGATTTTCAACCAGGAAGGGGGATGTAGTTAAATGAAAAAAAAAAAAAAAAAAAAAACACAAAAAACCCAGGTGTTTCTGGAATTTTTTTTTTTTTTTTGAGAGGTGGAGTTTTACTCGTTTTCTAGGCTGGAGTGCAGTGGCGCTATCTCAGCTCATCACAACCTCTGCCTCCTGGGTTCAAGCGATTCTCCTGCCTCAGCTTCCTGAATAGCTGGAATTACAGGCATGTGCGACAACGCTCGGCTAATTTTTGTATTTTTAGTAGGGATGGGGTTTTTCCGTGTTGGTCAGGCTGGTCTTGAACTCCTGATCTCAGGAGATCCGCCTGCCTCAGCCTGTCAAAGTGCTGGGACTACAGAAGTGAGCCACTGTGCCCGGCCTTGAAATTTCCTACCTGCCTTTTTTCCTTAATTGTTGCCTTCTTCAAACTGTTGCTCCCTCGGCCTCTCTCTTTCTGTCCTTATCCTCTGCTTTGGTTTTGCTCTTTACCTCCATATATATCTGAAACATAGCTTCCCTTCTGAGATCTATCTAAATTTGTGCTTCCATCTGCCTGATAGACATCATCACATGAATGTTGTGTTGAGCATCTTAATTTTTTTTTTTTTTTGAGATGGAGTCTTGCTTTGTCGCCTGGCTGGAGTGCAGTGGCTGCAACTTCTGCCTTCTGGGTTCAAGCGATTCTTCTGCCTCAGTCTCCCGAGTAGCTAGGACTACAGGCGCGCGCCACCATGCCCGGCTAATTTTTATATTTTTAGTAGAGACGGGGTTTCACCATGTTGGCTAGGATGGTCTCGATCTCTTGACCTCGTGATCTGCTCACCTTGTACTCCCAAAGTGCTGGGATTACAGGCGTGAGCCACTGCGCCCAGCCATTTTTTTTGTTTGTTTGTTTTTGTTTTTTTTAAATAGAGATGGGGTCTTGCTGTGTTGCCTAGGCTTAGTCTTGAACTCCTGGTCTCAAGCGATTTCTCCTGCCACAGCCTCCCAAAGTGCTGGGATTACTGGTGTGAACCACCATGCCTGGCTGAGCATCTTAATTTTAACATGTCCAAACCCAGCTCATGATCCTCTTTTTTTTTGAGACAGGGTCTCTCTGTCACCCAGACTGGAGTGTAATGGCATGATCTCGGCTCACTGCACCTCTACCTCCTGGGCTCAAGTGATCCTCCCACCTCAGCTTCCTGAGTAGCTGGGACTACAGGTGCATGCCACTATGCTGCACTAATTTTTGCTATTTTTTGTAGAGACAGGGTTTCACCGTGTTGCCCAGGCTGGTCTCAAAGTCGTGGGCTCAAGCAATCCATCTGCCTTTGCCTCCCAAAGTGCTGGCATTACAGGTGTGAGCCCCTGCACCAGCCACATGATCTTCTTGATGGACACTGCCACCACCCTGTATATACAGTGATACATACCTCTTCTCTCATTTCTTATTTCTGATAACAGTATCCCAATCTATAAAGTTTCCTAACTTGGAGGTATTAATATTTTCAGCTTTGCCCTAATCCATTCCATTGATAAATCCTTTTCTACTTCCAAAGTAACTTCTGCATCTGTCCTTTCCATTTCTACTGCTACCACTGCTTTAGCTCAGAATCTGAAGAAGTTTTTTTTTTTTGAGATGGAGTCTTGCTCTGTCCCCCATGCTGGAGTGCAGTGGTTCTCTCTCGGCTCCCTGCAACCTCTGCCTCCCATGTTCAAGTGATTCTCTTACCTCAGCCTCCTGAGTAGCTGGGGCTACAGGCATTGCCACCACGCCCGGCTAATTTTTGTATTTTTAGTAGAGACAGCGTTTTGCCATGTCGGCCAGGCTGGTCTCGAACTCCTGACCTCAGGTGATCCGCCCACGTCGGCCTCCCGAAGTGTTGGGATTATAGGCGTGAGCCACTGCACCCAGCCTGAAGAGTTGTTGCTAATTGGGTGTTAGGGAAAACCACAGGATGGATTAAGACGAGAGAGGGAATGTAAGGTTGTAGACAGCAGAATTATTTCTGCTGTCTACAGCAGAAATAATTGTTTTGTTGGTTGCTTCAACCAACAAAAACAACCATCCTGTTTTTGTTGGTTGGTGAATGCTTCCAGCTCTTTTCCTCCAGTCCTTGGAAGAGGTGGTCCTATAATTGTTAAGCATCTAGCTAGGGTGATGAGTGGGAATAGGAATAATAAGTGACAGGGAAGCTGAAGGCTGCAGGGCTCTTTGCAGGGGGCTTAGTGTTCAGCTCCATGGTGTGTGTGTTTTCTACCTTAGTGTCCAACTCCGTGGGTGTGTGTTTTGTTCACTGTCGCATGCACAGCTTGGGGCCATTTCAAACCTCAGATTTCAAACCTGAACACAGTCCTTTCTCATCTTGAACTTGTGTCACTTACTATTCTTCCTCTGACCTTACTTAATATCAGTGGGATTATATTTCAAAGAAACTGTGCCTCAGCTCGGCTTGGGGTCCACACTCAAGGCCTGCCTCAAAGGCAATGTTCAGCCCTTAGGGTTTACTCTGAGAAGCATTTACATGTCTATACCTATGTCTGACCCCTCTAAACCAGCGAATCCTGAGCTTTACTTTCATATTTTTTTGTTTTTTGATACAGGGTCTCACTCTGTCACCCAGGCTGGAGTGCAGTGGTACGATCTCAGCTCACTGCAGCCTCAACCTCCTGGGCTCAAGCAATCCTCCCACGTCAGCCTCCTGAGTAGCTGGGACTACAGCCACATGCCACCATGCCTGGCTAATTTAAAAAAATTTTTTTGTGGAGACGAGGTCTCACTATGTTGCCCAGGCTGGTCTCAAACTCCTGGCCTCAAGTGATCCTCCTGACTCGGCCTCCTAAAGCATGGGATTACAAGTGTGAGCCACCGTGCCCTGCCCAGGTTCTTGACTTTGTTTTGTTTGTGTGTATGCTTTGGCATGTATGTGCACATGGCTGTGGTAAGGGGCGGGATTTTAAGTGTCTCTGCCTACAGTGCTGAGAGCCAGTAAGTGGAGAGCAAGCTGCCAAAACTAAAAATAGAGTCCTCTTAGGCCTCACTGGCAGGCTTACTGGAGCCCAGTTCTCTCGAGGCTCCTCAGGACTGGTCCGAAGGTCCCTGAGACATTCCCCTCTTGGCTTCCACCCTGACCCTCTTTTTCCTTTTTTTTTTTTTTTTTTTGAGACGGTATCTTGCTCTGTTGCCCAGGCTGGAGTGCAATGATGCAATCTCGGCTCAACTGCAACCTCTGCCTCCTGGGTTCAAGTGATTCTCCTGTCTTAGCCTCTGAGTAGCAGGGACGCAGGCGTGCACCACCATGCTGGGCTAATTTTTTTTGTTTTTGTTTTTTTTTTGAGATAGAGTCTTGCTCTGTCACCAGGCTGGAGTGCAACAGCACAATCTCGGCTCACTGCGGCCTCTGCCTCCCGGGTTCAAGCGATTCTCCTGCCTCAGCCTCCCAAGTAGCTGGAACTACAGGCGTGCACTGCCACGCCCAGCTAATTATTTGTATTTTTCGTAGAGACAGGGTTTCACCATGTTGGCTAGGATGGTCTCGATCTCCTGACCTTGTGATCTGCCCGCCTCAGCCTCCCAAAGTGCTAGGATTACAGGCGTGAGCCACCATACCGGAACCTTTTTTTTTTTTTTTTGAGACGGAGTCTCACTCTGTCATCCAGGCTAGAGTGCACTGGCGCAATCTCACTTCGCTGCAACCTCCGCCTCCCAGGTTCAAGCAGTTCTCGTGCCTTACTCTTCTGAGGAGCTGGGATTACAGGCCAGCGCCTCCACGCCCAGCTAATTTTTGTATTTTTAGTAGAGATAGTGTTTCACCATGTTTGCCAGGCTGCTCTCGAACTCCTGACCGCAGGTGTTGCACCCGCCTCGGCCTTCCAAAGTGCTGAGATTACAGGCGTGAGCCACTGCGCCCGGTCCCACCTTGGCATTCTGAACACAGTCTTGCCTTTCCCTGCTATTTCTGTCGGTCTTCATGCAGCTTGCACATACCCCCACCCCGTCCTTGACGGAAACCATGCTCTGGTTGTTGTTTCTTTAAATATATATCTATGTATTTTTGGCCAGGCGCGGTGACTCACGCCGTAATCCCAGTACTTTGGGAGGCTAAGGTGGGTGGATCACGAGGTGAGACGATCGAGACCATTCTGGCTAACACGGTGAAACCCCGTCTCTACTAAAAATACAAAAAATTAGCCGGTGTGGTGGCGGGTGCCTGTAGTCCCAGCTACTCGGGAGGCTGAAGCAGGAGAATGGCATGAACCTGGGAGGCAGAGGTTGCAGTGAGCCGAGATCACGCCACTGCACTCCAGCCTGGGGGACAGAGTGAGACTCTTTCTCAATAAAAAAAAAATATATGATATAAAATATATATTACATATATAACATACATATATTTTTTTATTGAGGTAGTGTTCTTGACTTTTAAGGAACCTATCTCACTGATTTCAGTAAATCTTTTATTTTCAATTCCTTCAACAGAGTAGCACCTACGAACACATTCATGGTCCCAAATTGAGGGACATTTTGTTCCAGGTGAGGGATTCTCTACTAAACTTTCTCTTGTTTCCTAGCTTGGAATATCCAGGGAGCAATTAAATTAGAAGTAATTTATCTCATGCAAATGTGAGTTAACAATTTGCTGGGGACTCAGTAAGTTTCTTTTTAGCCCGTGGGATAGGTTCTTAGTGTTGGGTTTAGAACGTAGAATTAATGCTGTAGAAGGTTAAGTATAATTGAAATAATATAAAAGTACTTTTGACACTATTTCAGTTATATTATGGCTTAAACAAGCTTTAATGTTGACTTGGAAAACTAACCACCATGAATAAGATCGTTTTAATGGGGAAACAAATTGGATATTGCCTGAAAGATTCCCGTTTGATCTTCCTAGAGAGAATAATTCACTACAAATGTTTTATTTCTGCTACCTCCATTAGTTCCCTCCTAGCTAGAAAAACTGATGCTTGCTGAATATTACCGGTTACAGCAGCCCTGGCTGGTGCAGTGGCTCACGCCTGTACAGAATCTCAGCACTTTGGCCGGGCGCGGTGGCTCAAGCCTGTAATCCCAGCACTTTGGGAGGCTGAGACGGGCGGATCACGAGGTCAGAAGATCGAGACCATCCTGGCTAATACGGTGAAACCCCGTCTCTACTAAAAAAATACAAAAAATTAGCCGGGCGAGGTGGCGGGTGCCTGTAGTCCCAGCTACTCGGGAGGCTGAGGCAGGAGAATGGCGTAAACCCGGGGGGTGGAGCTTGCAGTGAGCTGAGATCTGGCCACTGCACTCCAGCCTGGGCGACAGAGCGAGACTCCGTCTCAAAAAAAAAAAAAAAAAAAAAAAAGAATCCCAGCACTTTGGGAGGCCAAGGTGGGAGGATCACTTGAACCCAGGAGTTCAAGACCAGCCCTGGCAACATACATAGCAAGACCCTGTCTCTACAAAATAATAGGAAAACTGGCAGGTATTGTGGTACACACCTGTAGCTTCAGCTACTTGGAAGGCTGAGGTGGGAGGGTGGGCTTGAGCCCAGGAGGTCGAAGCTGCAATGAGCCATGCTCACGCCACTGCACTCCAGCCTGGGCAACAGAGTGAGAACCTGTGTGAAAACAAACCCCAGCAGTCCAGGCTGGTCCATGCCAGTCACTTCTCTCCACAGGCATGGAAGGCCAAGTGTTGGCTTTGATGACATTCAGAGGCACCTGGTTCCAGGCTTGTTTCTATATCTTGTATGCAGATTTTATTTGTCCTTTTGAATCATAGAGTTCCTAAATGATATCTTCCAGTATCCTTATGAGACTTTACTTAGATATAGGGGCCGTTCAGTATAGAGTGCAGACAGACCAAGAAGGGTGCAGAAGACGTGGAATGGCTTTAAACAGGGAGATGGGCTGTGCAGATGAGGCCTTATCCTCAGGTCTAAATTCAATCTGTCTTTGTAGGGGACAAGATGCCAACTGGCAAGCAGCTAGCTGACATTGGCTATAAGACCTTCTCTGCCTCCATGATGCTCCTTACTGTGTATGGGGGGTACCTCTGCAGTGTCGGAGTCTACCACTATTTCCAGCAGCGCAGGGCCCAGCGCCAAGCCGCAGAAGAACAGAAGACCTCAGGAATCCTGTAGAACTGGGGGGCTTTTTCTCCTGAGCAGAGAGGCCCAAGGCATGCTGTGGAGAGACTTCACCTGCCACCATTTCCAGGTCAATAGGACTAGAGCGTTGATGGTTTTCAAACTCTGTTGGAAGAAAGTGTCTGTGATTTCTCTGGTTCTGCCGGTCTGTGCCAGTTTGACAGTTTATGGAGGCTGTTGAATCATAATGGCAATGTGAGTGTGAGGTACACCTACAGACATTAAATATTTTGCCATGTCTGTGTCTTGGTGTTTTTTGTTCACCCAAATAGTGTATGAACCACAAAAGGGGAGCCTTGTCTGCCAGTTTTCTGGGTATAGACTGGATTACCATATCTTGAGCCCTTAGCACCCGTGAAGTGGGTGATATACAGCTCCAGGAGTAGTATCTACCCTCATGATCTCAGAGGAAAGATTGTCCCAGGATTTATGTAAATCCCCTGAAAGAATTCTGTAAGAAGCTTTTCTCTGGGTAGTGCCCATTCCTGGGCTGATTACTGGATCTAGGTATTTGGTTACGCTGGTCAGCATGGCCACATGTGCACCTCTACATCGAAGAGGGTAGAAGCCCTTGTTTGACAGCCGTAATCGAACTGCATGCAGCAAAGGAGGATAGTTCCCAAGAGGAAGGGCCGTTGGGCAGCGTATGGTAAAACAGTTCACCTCCTTAAGCTCAGTGGGTGTAGTAGAGCATAAGGATAGATTCACTGTGCTACTGCACAGGAAACCTACTTGGAGGTTTTATTGCAGAGATGTGAAGAGGATTTGAAAGAAAACAAAATGCTAAACTAGCCGGGCGAGGTGGCGGGCGCCTGTAGTCCCAGCTACTCGGGAGGCTGAGGCAGGAGAATGGCATAAACCCGGGAGGCGGAGCTTGCAGTGAGCTGAGATCCGGCCACTGCACTCCAGCCTGGGCGACAGAGCGAGACTCCGTCTCAAAAAAAAAAAAAAAAGGAAAAAAGAAAAAAAAAAATGCTTTCAAGACTTCATTAGGAAGTGAGAGATCCTTGCCACCGTTCCATTTTGAGCTTTGAGGCTCAGCTGGTTCACCTCATTCTTAGTGATTGCCCAGAATATCAGCCCCTCTGGACACCTGTCCTCTACCATACACTCATGTGCAGACTGTGCTGACCTTTGCCCCTGCTCACAAACCTATGATTTTAAAACACCAACTTTCAGCTGGGCACTGTGGCTCACACCTGTAACCCCACCACTTTGGGAGGCTGAAGCGGGAGGATCCCTTGAGCCCAGGAGTTTGAGACCAGCCTGGGCAACATGGTTGAAACCCTGTCTCTACAAAAAAATTTGAAAAATTCGCCAGGCATGGTGATGCATACCTGTAGTCCGGTCGGAGGATCACTTGAGCCCAGGAGGCTGAGGCTGCAGTACGCTATGGTCGTGCCAGTGCAGTTTAGCCTGGGTGACATGAGACCCTGCCAACCAAAATCCATCCATCCATATATACATACCAACTTTCCTGTATCCTCAACCCCTCTACTCCCATCTCCTCTGTGTCACCAAGGGCTCTCCTGCCTGCTCTGCTTTCCCACAGTAGGGTCATCATTCTCCCAGATCCTCAGTGCCACTTTCAAATATTACCTTCCCTACCCCAGCATCAAATTAGTCCTTTTTGACAAACTTTCTTATATTCTCATTTCTACTCCTCTAGACCTTGGAGACTTCAGGTCTCTTGATTCCATTTTTCCCCCATCTGTCAGCTCCCTTTGCCTGCACTGCTTCCTTGTCCAGCATATGCCCATAGCTGATCCCCTGAATAACTCACCAGCACATGCAGTCTCTGCCTTCATCTGTCTTGTTACCAAGCTTGGACCTTGGTCCTTTAATTACCTTTTCTAATTCACCCTCTTTTGAGTATGTAAACTTGCTTAAGGCCCTCTACCCCACACCAAAACAGCTATTCAGGTTTGGCTGCTGTTGTTGTTGTTGTTGTTTAGATGGAGTCTCGCTCTTTTACCTAGGTTGGAGTGTAGTGGCGTCACTGCAACCTCCACCTCCCAGGTTCAAGCAATCCTCCCACCTCAGCCTCCTGAGTAGCTGGGACTACAGGCGCACGCCACTGTGCACGGCTAATTTTTGTATTTTTAGTAGAGACCATGTTGGCCAGGCTGGTCTTGAACTCCTGACTTCAGATGATCCTCCCGCTTTGGCCTCCCAAAGTGATGGGATTACAGGCGTGAGCCACTGTACCTGGCCCCTGAGGTAATCTTGTACAACAAATTGTCCTAAGTCCTGCACAACTATCAGATGTCCTAGATATTTGGTAGGTGAAAAAAGTTTATATAATAATTATCTGAGCATATAACCTAACTCCCTTTTACATAAAAACAAAATATTTTTTGTACAGTTCTGCAGGCATGCAACCAAATGGAGGCAAGACTGTACGGTAGTTTGTTCACCATTTCAGAAAATCGTGCCATTAATGGCCGAACCAGCTGCTGGTGTTTGAGTCTCTGATACAACAGAATATATATCAGTCTGCACAGGATAGTAGAGTGTTGTAAGGCCACGCACAGTGGCTTACACCTGTAATCCCAACACTTTGGGAGGCTGAGGTGGGAGGACTGCCTGAGCCAAGGAGTTAGAGGTTACCGTGAGCCATGATTGCACAACTGCACTCCAGCCTGGCAACAGCGTGAGACCTTGTCTTTTTTTTCTTTTTTTTGAGACGGTCTCCCTGTGTTACCCAGGCTGCAGTACAGTGGCACAATCTCACCTCACTGCAACCTCTGCCTCCCGGGTTCAAGCGGTTCTCCTGCCTCAGCCTCCTGAGTAGCTGGGACTATGTGTGTGAGCCACCACACCTGGCTAATTTTTGTATTTTTAGTAGAGATGGGGTTTCACCATGTTGGCCAGGCTGGTTAACTCGAACTCCTGGCCTCAAGTGATTCACCCGTCTTGGCTTCCCAAAGTGCTGGGATTACAGGTGTGAGCCACGGCGCCTGGCCAAGACCCTGTCTCAGGTAAAAAAAAAAAAAAAAGGTAGGGGGTGTGTTGTAAATACGGAAAGTAGCCCAAAGGCTGGGTACCATGGGACACGCCTGTAATCCCAGCTACTTGGGAGTCTGAGATGGAATGATCACTTGATCCCATCCAGGAGTTTGAATCAGGCCTGGACATCATAATGAGACTATTGTCTCAACAAAACAAAACAAAAAACCAAACAAAAACCCAAAAACCAAAAAATGCAAAAGGTATTGGGCTTTATAGATGAGAACCACTGGCTACTGGGTCAAGGTCAGTGTCTTGGTTTGGGTGGCTGAAGCAAATTACCATAGATGGTAATAGCAATTTATTTCTCATAGTTCTAGAGGCTGGGAAGTCCAGGATCAAGATGCCAGCAGATCCAGTGTATCATGAGGACCCTCCTCCTGGTTTGCAGATGGTCGTCTTGCTGTGTCCTCACATGGCAGAAAGAGGAAGCAAGCTCTCCTTGTTTGTCTTATAAGGGCACTAATCCCATCACGAGGGGTCCACCCTCAGAACCTAACGACCCCCTAAAGAGCCCACCTAATGCTGTCCCATAATGCTGTCCCACTGGGGGTTAGGGTTTTGACATTGGAATTTTGAGGAGGACACAAACGTGCAGTCCGTAATAGATTCCCTATCATGATATGCAAGACCTGTTTTTTTGAGATAGGGTCTCCTCTCCGTTGCCCAGGCTGGAGGGCAGTGGCATGATCGTAGCTCACTGCAGCCTCAACCTCCTCTGCTCAAGTGATCCTGCTGCCTCACCCTCCTGGTTAGCTGGGCTACAGGCACATACCACCACACCTGGCTACTTTTATTATTTTTGTAGCGATGAGGTCTCACTGTTGCCCAGGCTGGTCTCAAACTCTTTGCCTCAAGCAATCCTCCCACCTTGGCCTCTTAAAGTGCTGGGATTACAGGCATGAGCCACTACACCTGGCTATGATGGTTAATTTTACATGTCAACCTGACTGGGTCATAGGGAACCCACATATTTGGTCTTACTCTAGGTGTATCTATCAGGATATATCTGGGCCTCATTCAATCCATCGAAGGCCTGTACAGAACACGAAGGCTGATTGATTAAGACAGAATCTGTCTCTAAGGTGGAAAATCAGCCTTCTACCTTGTGACGTGGACTCAGACTGGAACTCATATCGTCACCTCTCTTGGTTTTCAGGCCTTTGGAACTGGACTGGACCCATTGGCTCTCATGGGTCTTCAGCTTATCACCTGCACATCTTGGGACATCTCAGCCTCCAGAACCATAGAAGCCAATTCCATATAGTAAAGCTCTTTCTCTCATCTATGTATCTTACCGGTTCTGTTTCTCTGGAGAACCAGACTAATGCATCCATGTTGACAGGAAAATAGTGCATTCATTGTAATTGCTGTATAATATGCCACTGAATGAGCATATCAATTTGTTCCATTACCCTAGTGAAGGGTTATTGGGTTGTTCCCACTTTTTCCCTCTTATAAATCAATAGCAATGCAGTGAGTATTTTGTATGTTTACTTGGGCCTATGTGTATTTTCTCCAAAGGAGGAAATATTACTGGTATTTAGCTTTACCAGTTGTTAAGTTGCTTTTCCAAAGTGGTTATGTGAATTTCACTCTTACCAGCATTTCCCTATTCTGTTAGTGATGAGTGGTTCTATTGATTTTAATTTATCTATCATTGATATCTCATAAGCTTGAGGACTTTTTTTTATTGATTTCTTGGCCATTAGTATGTTTACCCGCTGGGATTTTCCTATTTATATCCTCCCCTCACCCCTACTTTTTTTTCCAAGATGCTGTCACCCATGCTGGAGTGCAGTGGTGCGATCTCGGCTCACTGCAACCTCCACCTCCCGGGTTCAGTTCTCCTCTCAGCCTCCCGAGTGGCTGGGACTACAGGCACATGCCACTGTGCCAGGCTGATTTTTGTATTTTTAGTAGAGACAGGGTTTCACCATGTTGGTCAAGCTGGTCTTGAACTCCTGACCTGAGGTGATTCACCCACCTCAGCCTCCCAAAAGTGCTCCCAAAGTGAGCTACTGTGCTCGGCCCCACTTTTCTTTCTATTGAGTTGTCTTCTTTGAAAAAACAGTTTGTAGGCAGTACCTTATGTATTCTGGATACTAGTATTTTATTTGTTACGTGGGTTGCAGGTTTGACTGAAACAATCTTTTGGAGTTTTTATAGGGTATGGGTGGCCTCGCCCGGCTAGTTTTTTGCATTTTTTAGTAGAGACGGGGTTTCACCATGTTAGCCAGGATGGTCTCGATCTCCTGACCTCGTGATCCGCCCATCTCGGCCTCTCAAAGTGCTGGGATTACAGGCTTGAGCCACCGCGCCCGGCCAGAACTGATACCTTTCATATACTCTCATGTCTCTTCTAAACATAATACCCTTCCGTTCCATTGCTTTTTTGCCTGGCAAAACTCCATCTAACTCTAATGGCCCAGCTTTACTTTAAAGTTTTCCTCCACCTTGCCAAGAATAATTTAGAATAGTTCTTATCACATTGTGTTTTATTTCCCCCTTACTGGAGTGTGAGCACTTTGAGACTAGAAACCAGATCTTGTTCATCTTTGTGTCTACAGCTCCTGCCATAGTGCCTAATATAAAGTAGGTACTTAATGACTATGTTACTGAACTGAAAAGATTTTGCTGCATGAATACTGGATTTTTTTATTTATTTTTTTGAGACAGGGTCTCACTCTGTCACTCAGGCTGGAGTTCAGTGGTGCGATCTTGGCTCGCTGCAATCTCCTCCACCTCCCGGGTTCAAGTGATTCTCCTACCTCAGCCTCCCTAGTAGCTGGGATTACTGGTGGCAACCACTGTGCCTGGCTAAATTTTGTATTTTTAGTAGAGACGGGGTTTCGCCATGTTGGTCTCGAACTCCAGACCTCAGGTGATCTGCCTGCTTCTGCCTCCCAGAGTGCTGAGATTACAGGTGTGAGCCACTGTGCCTGGCTATGAATACTGGATTTAAAGTCTGAAGAACTTCATTTATCATTCACTAATTTAACTTATGTAATTATGTTTAGGATTAGGATGGACAGTCTGGTTTTTTGTTTTTGTTTTGTTTGAGACAGTGTTTCACTCTGTCACCCAGGCTGGAGTGCAGTGGTGTGATCACGGCTCACTGCAGTTTTGACCTCCAGGCTCAGAAGATTCTCCCACTTTAGCCTCCTGAGTAGCTGGACCACAGGTGCACGGCACCACTTGTGGCTAATTAAAAAAATTATTTGTAGAGATGAGGTCTCCCTTTGTTGCCCAGGCTGGTCTTAAACTCCTGGCCTCAAGCAGTCCTCCCAAAGTGCTGGGATTACAGGCATTAAGCCACCACACCTAGCCTTTTTGTTTTTAAACAACTTCTGAGACTAGGTTTCCTCATTGTGGCATATTGAATCTTTCATAGATGACTGCAGCAATGTCTCCCATTCCACTGCTCTTCAGTGACCTTGTCACTTCTTCATCGAGAAGCAGAGTCTGTCTTACCACCCTGCCTTGCATCTGGGAGTCCCTGTGATTACTTTGATTGGTAGCATACAGTGGAAGTGATGGGTGCCACTACTAGACAACACCGTTTTTCTGAGACAGGGTCTCATTCTGTTGCCCAGGCTGCAGTGCAGTGGTGTAGTCATCGCTCACTGTAACTTCAAACTCTGAGCTCAAGTCATCCTCCCACCTGATTCTCCAAAGTAGCTGGGACTACAGGTGTGCACCACAACACTTGGCTACTTTTTAAATTTTTTGTAGAGATGGGGTCTCGCCTTGTGCCCAGGCTGGTCCCAAATTCTTGGCCTCAAGCAATCCTTCTGCCTTGGCCTCCTCAAACGTTGGGATTACAGGCTCAAGCCACCATGGCCAGCCTAGACAACACTCCTAACTGGCCTAGCAGCTTCTGCTTCCTGCCTCTTGGAACCTAGCCACCTGTGCAAAGCCCAGGATAATGGAGAGGCATGTACAGGCACTTCAGTTGACAGCCCTGACTGAGCTCCTAGCGAAAATCCAGCATCGACTGACAGCCAGGCAAAACCAGGTAAATAAATCATCTTGGACGTCTTCATTCAAATAAATAACTCCATTCCCAGCTACAATCTGACTGCAACCACATGAGATCCCTCCAGCTGAGCTCAACCAACCAACCACATCATGAGCAATAATA
>NC_045443.1:47291967-47308647 GCF_002776525.5 Piliocolobus tephrosceles
TCCCTCCAGCTGAGCTCAACCAACCAACCACATCATGAGCAATAATAATCTGTTAAACCACTATGTTTTAGGGTGGTTTGTTACATATTCATAGATAATCACAACACTCATTTATGGAATGGGGATAATCCTATTTCTACAGAAGTATTTACTTTTTTTTTTTTTTTTTTTTATCATACTTGGCTCAGCCAGTTTTTCCCCCTCCCCTCCCCTCCTTCTTCTGCCCTGCCCTGCCCTTCCCTTCCCTGTGTTTTAAACCTTGGTTATTGTTGTATGTGAAATCACTTTTGCCAGGCGCAGTGGCTCACACCTATAATCCCAAAACTTTGGGAGGTCAGGGTGGGTGGATCACTTGAGGTTAGGAGTTTGAGACCAGCCTGGCCAACATGGGGAAACCCCCGTCTCTACTAAAAACACAAAAATTAGCTGGGTGTGGTGTCACGCACATGTGATCCCGGCTAGTCAGGAGGCTGAGGCAGGAGAATCACTTGAACATGAACCGAGATCATGCTATTGTACTCCAGCCTGGCGACAGAGCAAGACTGTCTCAAAAAAAAAAAAATCACTTTCTAAGCAGTAAAGCACTATACAAACATAAGTGATTTTTCAATTAATAATAAAGCTACTCGGAAGGCAGGAGGATCGTTTGAGCCCAGGAGATTGAGGCTGCAGTGAGCTATGATCAAGCCACTGCATTGCAGCCTGGGCAACAGAGACAGACTCTGTCTCAAAAAAAAAAAAAAAAAGAGGTTGAGACAGTAGAGGTGGATTGAAGTACTTTTAATCACAGAGTAAACAATAGTACAAGACCGTGAACAGCTCACCCAGTGGCTGTTGTCCTCCTCCAGCCCTCAGCTCACCCTCTTCCCATGCCCCCTCCCTGGGTACCATTGAGTAAAGAGTAGGGTATTGGCAGCTGTCCCTGTTGCTATCAGGTGATAGGAAGGGGATCTAGCTAGGGACCACGGTAATCCTGGCCATCCATCCATGGTTCTGTTTCTATACAACTTCATCATGCAACGTATTCTAGCTGTGAAAGAGGAACAGTGCAGAAATCTGGGACTGAACTTGGCTGCTCCATTCAGATGGTCCAGGGGTTTAGAGCCTCAAGAGCCAAGGGCAAAAAGGGAGGAGACAGTCTGGAGTCGGTATAATTCAAGATGCAGCCAAATGTGGAACTAAGGTGGGTTCAAAGGGGACTAGGGAAGGCCTCATGGCTCCAGTCCAGAATTGTGCCCCAACCCCAGCAATGAAACTCACGCATATGCACAAATGCACATGAACAAACACACAAAAACACACAGAGCAAATAACATTACTGAAAGAACTTGGAGGCTATTAAATACAAAACGGCAGCGTTTTCTTTCAAAGTGAAAATATTTGCTTCTTTGATACTCCTCAGTGCCTTGCAGTCCCCTAGTCACAGAAGAGTAGATATGGGAAGGGCCAAGAGGAGTATGTTGCCAGTGACCCTACAAGTCCATGTGTACTGAAGTCCCCACAGCAACCACCTTACTCTTCAGCCCAGTAGCTGCCTCCCATATGACCATTCACCCGATTGGCACCATTGCTGGAGCTACTGTCACAGGGACTTTTTGTGCAGGTGGTCACATCTTCTTCCTCTGAGCTGCTCTCCACATCACTGCGATCATCCTTAGATACCTGAGTGGGATGAGACCAAAGACAGAAAAGTGAGGGCAGAACTTTCCTGGAGAGAACTGTAAGACACACCTAAGCTCAGAGACCCAGGTGTGGCCACTGTGTTCCCAGTCTGGTCTGCTTTCTGATGACATCTAACTCAAAGTATTGTCTGGACTATGGCTAATGTTGTGACTATGCTTCGCCTGCTTTCTAGTTTTCTCCCTTGTCATCTCCAATTCTGTTCTCTATGGAATAGAAGCTACTTTGGTAGAGGGGTGTGCCTTTCAGGACCAGCCTAAGAGAACTGACATCACTCACTGAGACCTGGTTTAGGTTTCAGGGAAACTCCAGACACCCCTTCTCCCACTTCAAAGAACAGGGAAGGCCAACATGAACAATACATATGACTGTCAGCAGTGCTTCTATCTTCTGGTGGCTGTGGACAATGCATTTATTCATATTGGTTATGCTGTTTTGCTTTATCCGCAAAGCTGGTCCATAACAGGCCTTTTTTAGTAGTTTCCCATTCCTAGGCTCAGCTACCATTATCCTATGACACTGTTTTCCAATCTTCTTCCCTTTCCCAATAGCAAGATCACTTTTCTTGTGAAACTTCAGCATCCCCAAGATACACAGTATAGTGAAAACATAAATGGACTGGCAGTCAATGAGAAAAGAATCCCAGTTCTAATCATGCTACCATCTGTGAATGCTTATTAACATGGGCTTTTTTGTTTTGTATTTTCAAATGAAGCATCTGGATTACAGCAGCGTTTCCCAATTAAACTATCCTGCATATCAAGCAAAGTATTTCAGTTTCTCCACCATGGGCCAGGAACAGTGGCTTACACGTATAATCCTAGCACTTTGGGAGGCCGAGAGGGGAGGACTGCTTGAGCCCAAGAGTTTGAGACCAGACTGGGCAACATGGCGAGAGCCCCGTCTCTACAAAAAATAAAAAATGACAAAATTAGCTGGGTATGGTGACATGCGTCTGTAGTCCTAGCTACTTGGGAGGCTGAGGCAGGAGGATCTCTTGAGCCCAGGAGGTCAAGGCTGCAGTGAGCCATGATTGCGCCACTGTACTCCAGCCTTGGCAATGGAGTAAAACCTTGTCTCTTAAAAAAAAAAAAAAAAAAAAAAAAAAAAAAAAAAAAAAAAAAAAAAAGGGCCAGGCACGGTGGCTCACGCCTGTAATCCCAGCACTTTGGAAGGCTGAGGTGGGTGGATCACCTGAGGTCGGGAGTTCGAGACCAGCTGGATCAACATGGAGAAACCCCGTCTCTACTAAAATACAAAAAATTAGCTGGATGTGGTGGCACGCGCCTGTAGTCCCAGCTACTCAGGAGGCTGAGGCAGGAGAATCTCTTGAACCCGGGAGGCGGAGGTTGCGGTGAGCCAAGATCATGCCATTGCACTCCAGCCTGGGCAACAAGAGCGAAGCTCTGTCTCCAAAAAAAAAAAAAACTCCACCCTGGACTCTAAAAGTAAAGGCCAGAAACCCAGTGAGACCTGTGTCGGACTTCTGACCTCCAGAACTGAAGGATAATAAACGTGGTTTAAGTAAAGGAGAGAAGGAAGTGAAAAGGAACACAGCTGTAACAGTGTTGCCAAGGAGGTGAGCATTTGCCTTGGATCAGCTCCTTGAATTTGTGTTGGATGGGTCTTCTACAGATGATTATAGCTGTTGACCTCTGAACTCAGATGACTGATTACCTAACCTTTAGGAAATTTCCACTAGAGAGCAGAGTGTCTCTAGACTTGCGCTAAACAGAGTCTCAGAAACAAAAAAAAAGTAGACTCAAATTCTTGACTCAATTTAGGAAAACATCTGGCAACTGCAGCTCTAGTCAATAATGGCCCCGAAAAGTCAGGAGAGAGAGCATGCTCTGAGACCAACACACGGGAACAGAAAGGAGAGCAGGAGGAAGGAGAACCACATTCAGATGGACAGGCTTCACTGAATACTAGAAGCACAGATACACTTACATGCAAGAGATGAAACTGTCCAGCTCCCGCCAGGCATAGAAAAAAGGAAGGAGGTGAGGAAAGAGTGGAGAGTACAGGGTTTAATCCTTCCTGGACAGGTCACCTAGTCAGGAAAGAAGCAGGAGAGAACAGAGATGTCCAGTAGCTACAGCAAGATGCACAGGCACGCTGAGCAAGTTCTGAGCCAATGGCAGCTATAAGGAGTAATGACACAGGAGATCATCAATATCTAGGCCACATTCCATCAGTTGGTCCTGGTGTCAGTGCCTGCTCAAGCAGAGCCCCTCCCACTTGGGATTCTGTATTCTTTTAGGCTGAAATCCCTAGCTCTTGGACTAATTACAGTCTGACTGCTTTAAAACTTGCAAAGTTCAATTATGAGTTTATCATTAAGTGGCACCTTTCTTTGGCTCTTGGCATAAGATGGGTATTTGAAATACTACATACCCATTCACTTAGGACACTTGCCTCATACACTAGTGGGGTGAGGTGTATGTTTAGTTCCTTATATAAACCATACCTTGAATATCATAGCATGGTTATCTTGTGGTGGCTTATGGACTACCACCATTTCTTTCTTTCTTTTTTTTTTTTTTGAGACGGAGTCTCGCTCTGTTGCCCAGGCTGGACTGCAGTGGCTGGATCTCAGCTCACTGCAAGCTCCGCCTCCCGGGTTTACACCATTCTCCTGCCTCAGCCTCCCAAGTAGCTGGGACTACAGGCGCCTGCCACCTCGCCCGGCTAGTTTTTTGTATTTTTTAGTAGAGACGGGGTTTCACCATGTTAGCCAGGATGGTCTCGATCTCCTGACCTTGTGATCCGCCTGTCTCGGCCTCCCAAAGTGCTGAGATTACAGGCTTGAGCCACTGCGCCCGGCCAACTACCACCATTTCTAAGCAACTTAACAATCTGCTTTTATAGAGTTTATGTGGCTCTGCATATGATTTCCTTTGAAAAAGTCCCCATGTCAAAAAGAAAAATATGAAATCCACTGAAGCAGGTAGGTAAGGGATAGGAAATGGTTGAGGCCATCTCTTAAAAAACTCTCAACCCTATCATCCTTTAACAAAAGCCATTCCTAAGGGACAAGAAGAAGGCAGAACTTTCCTCTTGCATCTAAGTCACATCTTAAAAGGTAAAACGGTAGGCTGGGTGCGGTGGCTCACGCCTGTAATCCTAGCACTTTGGGAGGCCTAGGAGGGCAGATCATGAGGTCAGGAGTTAGAGACCAGCCTGGCCAACATAGTGAAACCCCGTCTCTACTAAGAATACAAAAATTAGCTGGGCACGGTGGCACATCCTATAGTCGCATCCTCCTGTCTCCTGAGGCAGGAGAATCACTTGAACCCGAGAGGTGGAGGTTGTGGTGAGCCAAGATCGTGCCACTGCACTCCAGTCTGGGTGACAGAGAGAGATTCCATCTCAAAAGAAAAAAAAAAAAAAAAGGTAAAACAGGCTTGGTGTGGTGGCTCACACCTGTAATTCCATTGCTTTGGGAAGCCACAGTGGGAGGACTGCTTGAGACCAGTACTTGGATACTGGCCTGGGTAACATAGTGACACCCTATTTACAAAAAAATAAGAAAATTAGCCAGGCATGGTGGTGCACACCTACAGTCCCAGCTACTTGGGAGGCTGCAGTGGGAGACTCCCTTAAGCCCAGGATTGAGGCTGCAGTGAGCCGTGATCATGCCACTGAACTCCAGCCTAGGTGACAGAGCAAGACCTTGTCTCTAAACTAAAAAAGGCAAAACCCTCATAGAAGAGGCGAAGACTTTGGAGCCCTAGGCTTTTTGCTTGGCCTGCTTGAGTAGATGGGGCTCACCAGGTTTGATGGAGAGAGAACGTCTGTTGAGTAATCCCTATCTTCCCCCATACCCCAAAGAAAGAAGCCATCTTTCATCCTCACCTTTCCCCTGATCAAGGCTTTCAAAGCAATCCGTGCAATTAGGTAGGACCAGATGACATGCAGAACCTGTAGGGTCAGCAGCAGGCCATTGAGGAGCCACCATGAAGCATAAGGCCCGATTATCTCCCAGCTCTCAAAGAGGGTCGTGTTCAGAATCCTAGAAGAGGGAGGCCAATAGTCAGATTCTAGAGTCAAAGCTCAGAAGACAGGGATGAAGCCGAGTCCTAGGGATGCAGAGCCCTGTGTGTTTTCCTACCAGCCCGTTTATCAGCTGAAGTTCCAGGGACTGTCATCCACAGTAAGAAAATAAAGAAAGGGAGGAGCCTGTTGTGTTTTCTATCCTTAGGGACAGGGAAGGATATATAAATCTTAGGAACTGATGGATTAAGTCACATTATTAATCACTTCAAATATGCAGAGTTTCACGAAATTAGGACAGAAGTGGGACTCTAATCCTAGGAATGACTCAGCTCCTCAGACACATATAGGATAGGACAGTAGGTAGCTGATTCCCATAAAGCAGTGAATGTAGAAGTGAAAGGAGACGGGGGCGGGGGGGGCGGGAGAGGGAGTGGGGAGAGAGAGAGAGAGAATGTGTGTGTGTTGATGGTTGGGACCAGAGCTGGAACACAAGCAAGAAGGGCCTAAGAATTTTATCAACAGGGCAAAAGAAGGCAAAGGAATTACTTAGGCATAAAATTAGGACTGTTCCTCAGAGATGAGTCAAAAAAACCAGAAGCCAACCGAGTCGGGTACTCTGAGTCTGGATCCGACCTTGCTAGAAATACGGTGTGTGGCAGCAGAGGTCCTATGAGAGTCCATAAAAGGTCAGCACAGGCCAAGGTAAAAGCAGGGCAATAGGGTTCTTGTGTTCTATTGGCAAAAATAGAATAGAATAGAACAGAAAAACTGAATGGGCAAAATGAGAATTGGCAAAAGGTATCATTAGGCTCATACCTACCACAACTCTACAGCCCTACCACTTACCAGAATGGATAGATTCCTAGACGTGTAACCATAAAAACAGCACTGAAGATAACAAAAAGGGTGTCACAGAGCCGCTGATACTTGGCATAATTGGCCAGCTTGGCTGCCTGGAGAAAGGAAGAAAGAATTGAGCTGGGGAGAAAGTCCTCACATAGGAAGAAAAGAAGAGAAGAAGGAGATGGAGAAAGATTGGGTTTCTACCTCCAGCAAGAAGTCTGAGACATCATGTAGACACATGATCAGAGTTCCTGCTCGAACCATGTTGTTGATGTAGGAGAAGGAGATAAGCCCAATGGTGACCAAGTGATGCACAAACATGATCAGGAAGTCCTAGGAAGGAATGGAAATAGAAGAGGGAGGTAAAAGCTGGGCCGTAGAAACACCAGCCAACCCAATGTCCTGCATTATTCTCTGAGGATCTTACCCCACCCCGTATATAATAGTTTCCATTGGCCGGGCGCAGTGGCTCATGCCTGTAATCCCAGCACTTTGGGAGGGCAAGGTGGGCGGATCACCCGAGGTCAGGAGTTCGAGCTCAGCCTGACCAACATGGTGAAACCCTATCTCTACTAAAAATACAAAAATAAGCCAGGCGTGGTGGCGCACACCTGTAATTCCAGCTACTCGGGAGGCTGACGCAGGAGAATTGCTGGAACCTAGGAGGCAGAGGTTGCAGTGAGCCAGTATCGCGCCACGGCACTCTAGTCTGGGCGAAAGAGTGAGACTCCGTCTCAAAAAAAAAAAAAAAAGTTTCCATTCTGCTTAGACTCTCCTTTGGCTACCTAGCATTTAACTGAACACTCCCTACATCAGTGACTGACCCATACTCTATGTTAATGCAGCTCAAAGGCCAGAAAGTAAAAACTTCCTTTGGTAACTGCAGAATATATATAGCGTGGATGCTGAACTGCCACCTGGGGATAACTTCCCAGTGGGACATACAAGCCTTAGAGTTCTCTGAGATTCTATGACTCTTCTGTTTTAATGAGAGAAACGTCAACCACAAGGACCTAATAGAAGGGATAGGTTTGTGGCTCTAATTTCCTCTTGGGTTCAAATGTCAAGTTAGATCTAGGGAAGTCTCTAAATACTTGAGTTATCAGACACATCTATTAAATACTTCTCCGTTTATTATTTTTAAAACTTAAATATGTATTTCAGACTTTCTTATATGTATCACAATTAAAATTTTAATAAAGTGACCTGTGTCTTCTGACCATAGGAGAGTAAAAGGCATAAAAATTGAGTATCAAGTTTCTATGTTAGATAACACTAACAACCTGATTAAGTTTTAATTCATTCCCATAAATGCTAACCCTGGTTTTCTTCACCAAAGATAACCCTGAGTTAATGACAGATTAGGGTTAGAGCTGCTGGAACCACATTATTTCAGATAGACGCTAATAAAAAAGTAAAGATTCTGCCTTTTCTATTTGGTTGTATAAAACTTAAGTCATTTCTAACTCTGTCACTATCTGGGCAAGTCATCTCACTTCTCTCAATCTTTGCTTCCTGAACAATAGCAGGAAGAGAGTAAAACTCCTTCCAATTGACTTTCTTTGAGTAAGTGGGGTAACCAGAAAGGGAGTACAGAGAAAGCAAGTGTCCCTAATGCCATGTGAAAGCCATTATCCAGCTTTTCTGGAATCAGGTGTTTTTTCTAAATAAGGCATTGCTATCCCCCAATTCTGACTAGGATTTTTTTCTTTAGATATGTAAGAAGCTTAAAGAAGAATACGGAAAAAAGTATGCTTCTTAGCTGGTTAATTGTTCTCATCCTGGGGCTTCCCCGAATGTCTTAAATATACTTCATCATTAATTCAGTCTCATTTCTGGGAACACTACAACAAGCTAAGAGTCCATCAAACCCAGTTTCTCCTTTTGCGGTCTCAGGGAAGATAGTACATCATAATGGCAGTCATGGAAGCTGCTAGAAAGGAGGATGCAATAAGTTGGGGACTTGAGGGAGCCAACGTCCTTACCTTTCTTTTAATGTCTGTAAACTGAGAAAACATAAGGGACCAATAGAAGGCCAATTCCATGATATAATAGTAATAAAGCCCACTTGAAAGAGGCTGCAAGAGAGAAAGAAGTAGTTAGATTACCGGCTAGTCAAACGTGCATTCCATTTCTCCAACTTTCTCTGCCTTGGAGGACCAATACCCCAAACTATTAGACATTTCTCCTCCCCATTATCTCCCAAGATATGCAATAGCTAACAGACTTTGGATTGGTGTAGAGACTTAAGCCTCTTCCCTCGCTCCTCTGCACACCCATCTTCAGCTCTCATCTTGCAGAGATGAGATACAGTTAACACATACTATAACACAATCAAATCAGTATGTCTAGGATTCTGGGCAATTAATGCTTTTCGGAAAAACAGGATTGAATACACATAGGCCTTCTCCTTTTCCACCCCTTTAGCAGTTCTTTGACATATTTCCAGTATAGATTACAACCAAGATGCTCTTTTTTTTTTTTTTTTTTTTGAGACGGAGTCTCGCTCTGTCGCCCAGGCAGGAGTGCAGTGGCTGGATCTCGGCTCACTGCAAGCTCCACCTCCTAGGTTCACGCCATTCTCCTGCCTCGGCCTCCCAAGTAGCTGGGACTACAGGCGCCCGCCACCTTGCCCGGCTAGTTTTTTTTTTTGTATTTTTTAGTAGAGACGGAGTTTCACCATGTTAGCCAGGATGGTCTCGATCTCCTGACCTCATGATCCGCCCGTCTCGGCCTCCCAAAGTGCTGGGATTACAGGCTTGAGCCACCGCGCCCGGCCCAAGATGCTCTTAATGGGATTTCAAGTTATCCTTGATACAAAAAAGACATCTGAACCAGAAAGTACCTCATTAAATACCAGAAAACTGCTTTTCTTTCTAGCCCAATTAGGGTGAATATAATGGGGAAAATCAAACAAAAAACTCACTGGATTTCATTGCTATGGGGGTCTCAGGAATAGATACCTCATATGACTCTTAGCAGTGGGAAAATTAATAAAAATAAAAAATAGATACCCTGAATATATGACTTAAAGAGACTCAGCCCCTAATCCCTCAATCCCAAGGAAACACACCATCTGTCCTGGGGACTGGCAAAGGACCCTCACTCACTCCATCTTACACACTTTCAAGACCTCTACTCTGAAACGACTCAGATCCTACCTGAAATGGATAGTTATGCCAGCACTGTCGGATGTCCCAGAACCAAGGTGACTAAGAGAAAACAGATAATCCATGTCAGTCCTCAAGATTCTCACCTGGCTTCAAGATCTACCCCATATAATCCCCTTCTCTCTAGGCTGGGGCAAAAGAGAGACAGGAAAGCCCCCAAACAGATTTAAGGGCTCCCTAAAGGATCAATAAATAGCTAGATTGTTCATCTACAACAGAGTGTTATAAATAGAAAAACTATGCTTTGAGGTAAATAAGAACAATGAGAGTTTGAGGATAGTTTTAGGAAGTATCACCACCTGGAATATATATACAGGAAGACAGTGATTCATTTGATAACCAAGAAAGATATCTCCATGCCAGGTTCAGAAGTCAAAACTAATCAGCTCTAACGGAATAATGATTATGTCCTTTAAGGAGTTTGTGTACATCATCTTTGCTGCTGGATTTCTTATCATTAAATTGTTCGTAATATTGTCTTATTATCCTTTCAATGACTATAGGCTCTGTAGTGATAACCCTTCCCATATTGGTAATTCATATTTTCTTTTTTTGTTGGAGTTTGTCCATTTTAATCAGACCTTTCAAAGAATGAACTTTTGGCTTTATTAATTTTATCCATGGTCAGGCACAGCAGCTCACACCTGTTAATCCCTGCACTTTGGGAGGCTGAAGTGGGTGGACTGCTTGAGCCCAGGAGTTCAAGACCAATTTGGGCAACATAGTGAAACCCCATCTCTAAAAAAATACAAAAATTAGCCCAGTGTGGTTGTGCATATGCCTGTAGTCTCAAGTTTCTTGGGAGGCTGAGGTGGTAGCATCGCCTGAGCCTGGGAAGTTGAGGCTGCAGTGAGCTGTGATCATGCAACTGCACTCCAGCCTGGGTGACAGAGTAAGACCCTGTTTTAAGCAAAAACAAAAATAGGCCAGGCATGGTGGCTCATACCTGTAATCCCAGCACTTTGGGAGGTGGAGGTGGGAGGATCACCTGAGGTTAGGAGTTCGAGATTAGCCTGGCCAACATGGTGAAAATCTGTCTCTAGCAAAAACACAAAAATTAGCTGGGCCTGGTGGCGTACTCCGATAGTCCCAGCTACTCGGGAGGCTGAGGCAGGAGAATCACTTGAACCCAGGAGGCAGAGGTTGCAGTGAGCCGAGATTGCACCACTGCACTCCAGCCTGGGAGACTGAGCGAGACTCTGTCTCAGACAAACAAAAACCCCACAAATGTATCCATTGTTTATCTAATGCCTATTTCATTAATTTCCACTTATTTACTTTATTATCGTTTTTTTAGAAATGGGGTCTCACTATAGAGATTGGATCTCGTTATCTTGCCCAAGCTGATCTTGAACTCCTGGGCTTAAGTGATCCTCCCACTTCAGCCTCCCAAAGTGTGGGGAGTACAGGGGTAAGCCACCACGCCTGGCCAATTTCTGCTTATTTTTTATTATTTCCTTCCTTTAACCGATTTTGCTTATCTTTTTCAAGAACCTAAAGCAGAAACTTAGATTAACTTTAAACCTTTCTTTTGTAATATTAACATTTAAAGCTATAAATTTCCCTCTAAGTATGTTTTATCTGTATCCCAGAAATTTTGATATGTTTTACTTTTAGCATCATTCAATTAAAAATATTTTCTTATTTCTCTTGTGATTTTTTATTTGATCCACAGGTTATTGAGAAGAGTTGTTTAACTTCCTTTTTTTTTTTTTTTTTGAGACAGAGTCTTGCTCTGTCACCCAGGCTGGAGTGAAGTGGCGTGATTTCGGCTCATTGCAACCTCAGCCTCCCAGGTTCAAGTGATTCTCGTGCCTCAGCCTCCCCAGCAGTTGGGATTACAGGCACACACCACCATGCCTGGCTAATTTTTCATATTTTTAGTAGAGATGGAGTTTTGCCATATTGCCCAGGCTGGTCTTGAACTCCTGAGCTCAGGCAATCTGCCCGCCTCAGCCTCCCAGAGTGCTAGGATTACAGGTGTGAGCAACCGCACACGGGCGACTTCCAAATATTTTCCATGTCTCTCATTACAATTGACTTCTAATTTAATTCCATTATGGTCAGAGAACACATTCTTTAAGATTTCAATATTTTGAAATTTACGGAGACTTATTTTATGGCCCAGCATTAGTTTATCTTTCTACATGCACTTAAAAATTATATGTCTTCTTCAGCTGTTGTTGGTGTAGTGTTTTATAAATGTCAATTAGGTAAAACTGGTTGATCATGTCATTCATATATTTTACATCTTTAGTGATTATGTATGTATGTATGTATGTATTTATTTATTTATTTATTTTGCCTAAGGTTTAGGTCAATTACTGAGAGAAAAGTATTAACATCTTTAAGTACAACTGTATATTTGTCTATTCCTTTACTTCTGCCAGTTTTTTGTCTATAATATTTTGAAAACACAGTGATATCATTTAGAGAGAAATAGTATGGTACAGGGAAAAAAACATGAACTCAAGAATCAAAAAGCCTGAAATTCTTCTTCCTTCTTTGGAAGAGTCTTGCTCTGTCACCCAGGCTGGAATGTAGTGGCTCCATCACTGCTCACTGCAGCCTTGACCTCCTGGGCTCAAGCGACTCTACTATGTTAGCCTCCTGAGTGGCTGGGACTACAGGTACATGCCACCACACCAGGCTAATTTTTGTAGAGACGGTGTTTCACCATGTTGCCCAGGTTGGTCTTGAACTCCTGGGCTCAAATGATCTGCCCATCTTGGCCTCCCAAAGTGTTAAAATTACAGATGTGAGCCACTGTGCCCGGCCCTCTGAAATTCTTCTTTGACTCTGACAATTAACTAAAAAGTGAGAATAATACCCGTTTCACCCACTTTAAAGGGTTGATTCCATTTCTCCTCTTTCAATTTTTGTCAAGTGCTTTGTAAACCATTAAGTATTATGCTGATTTAGTTATTACTGATATTACTAGTATCTTCTAGGGAGAAGCAGTAGAGTTATAAGGTTACTGAAGTCAGGCCCCAGACAGAAGACAATCTATTAGGATATAAACCTGGACTGTGGGCATCACAGACGAGGAAAAGTTGGGGAAATATAAAGACCTAAAGGTATTTATGCCAGGCACAGTGGCTCACGCCTGAAATCCCAGCATTCTGGGAGGCCGAGGTGGGTGGATCACCTGAGGTCAGGAGTTCAAGACCAGCCTGGCCAACATGGTGAAACCCCGTCTCTACTAAAAATACAAAAATTAGCCAGGTATGGTCGTGTGCACCTGTAGTCCCAGCTACTCAGGAGGCTAAGGTAAGAGAATCCCTTGAACCCAAGAGGCGGAGGTTGCAAGTGAGCTGAGATTCCACCACTGCACTCCAGCCTGGGTGACAGAGCGAGATTCTGTCTCAAAAAAAAAGAAAAAAAATCTAAAGGTATTTAACTCTTGCTTCTAGATTAACTCTTATTTCTAGAGATCTAGGCATGATTAGAACCCAACAGAGGACTAGAGAAAGTTAAGACTCACCGACCAGAGAAATCTAATTCCATAGCAGAATATACATAAATAAAATGTGAATCTCCACCTGGGTGGGCAAAGAGGAGAGGTTAGACAAATGTCCACTGAAACCAAAGTCTCTGAGGCTAGGGAAGTCAAGATAGCAAATCTGGGGATAAGAGAGTTACTGGTGAGAAAGAGGATCAATTCCTAGAATAGGGGCAACTACTGTCATTTAAAAAGCCAAAGACAGGGGCCAGGAGTGGTGGCTCATGCCTGTAATCCCAGTACTTTGGGAGGCCGAGGCGGGCGGATCACCAGGTCAAGAGATCGAGACCATCCTAGCCAACATAGTGAAACCTTGTCTCTACTAAGAATACAAAAATTAGCTGGGCATGGTGGCGCACGCCTGTAGTCCCAGCTACTCAGGAGGCTGAGGCAGAAGAATAGATTGAACACAGGAGGTGCAGGCTGCAGTGAGCCGAGATCGTGCCACTGCATTCCAGTCTGGTGACAGAGCGAGATTCCATCTCAAAAAAAAAAAAAAACAAAAAAACAAACAAACAAAGCCAAAGACAGAGTCATCTTCCATTAGGAAAAATATTAGGCTTTATCATCAGACTCCCTAGCATTTTTCTTTACATGACAATTACTAATACAGTGCTCAGAGGATAATTAGAAAAAGCTCAATAAAATGAAGAATAGTATTTCCCAGAAAAGGAACGCTTCCTAAAAATTGTCAACTTACAGCAAGCAAGCTAGTACTCCCTCTATTAAGGTATATATGTGTTAGTACATCTACTTACATAAGTACAGTTATAAGGATTTACTCCCAATCTATTTAGGAAAAGGAAACAAAATGGAACCATACTTAGGTTAGTGGCAACATGTCCAAGAAACTTAAGGGAATCAGTGTTCCAGTTCCCTTCTTTCCTACCAATAATAGGCTGAGTTAGCTCTCTATATCCATTAACTGTTGTCCTAACAACAGAAGTGATTTTCAAAAAAGAAAACTTCAGTCCAGTTGTATTCCACCCTCTTCCTTATTCCCTCCCTCCCTCCTTGCATACTTACATGCTTTCACAGAATTTAGTGAGCGTTGGGGGCTTGTCCTGATTCCTCCTATGGCGAAACCAGCATTGGATTTTTCGGACATTCCAATCCAGCTGCTTTGACAGGCCCTCCAGCCTTTTCTTATCAGGATACTGTAAATGTATAACCAGAGTCACAACACCCCTGTCTCCTCAGACCCCTCCTTCAATCCCATTGACTAGCTGAGTGATAAAGTATGACAGCCACAGTGGCTCAAGTGATGTTTATCTTCCCAAGTTTTATCCCAAAGTCATTTTTAGTAAGAAATTTTATCTTACGTATCAAGGACCTGTACTGCTCACCTATACACATCCTTGTTTCGACTCTTCCTCCAGCCCAAGCTGAGTAAAAAAGGATATTAAAAACCCAAATTGCAGGCCAGGCATGGTGGCTCATGCCTGTAATCCTGGGATTTTTGGAGGCCGAGGGCCGAAGGATGGCTTGAGCTCAGGAGTTCCAGACCAGCCTGGACAACATGGCAAAACCTTGTCTCTCCAAAAAACCAACAAAAAACCCAAACTGCAAAGGCTATCAGTACCGTCTCCATCTCGATTACACAACTAGGCAGTGGCAGAAACTGGAACAAGGAAAAACAAAAACAAGATACGGTGTGTGTTTGGGGAAGAGGGGTAAAGGTGGCTGCTGGGCCTAAAACTCAAACATACTACTATGTAAACTTGACATATGTAGGGCCCAAAGGTTTCCCGAGGGGATAAAGCTCTCCGTATAGCTACATAGACTACTCAAACATGAAAGATCATCCCATCCTATCCTTATCCTTAGATATATGTGCTATCTTTCCCTGCCCCATGGAGCAACACCTTGTGTGAATTTTCCTCTCTGTTTCTTTGCCCACTTACCTTGGTGATAGATACGAACACCTTTTCAAGGATGGCATTGGGTTGGGCCTGATAAGGACCACTGTCCTCGATGCCAATATGGAGTGCACAGGGTTTGGCAATAAACCTGTAATGGAGAAAACCCAAGGGCCAATTCTTTTAAAATAATTTTTATTTATAATTGACACATAAGAATTGTACATATTTATGGGGTACAATGTGATGTTTCAATGCATGTATACATAGGATAATGATGAAACTGGGGTAGTTACCATATCCATCACTTTCAACATTTATCACTTCTTTATGGTGACAATATTCACTAGCCTCAGCCTCCCAAAATGCTGGGATAACAGGTGTGAGCCACTGTGCTGGCTGGAAGCTTTTTAGAAATGCATAATCTTGAGCCCATCTCAGACTTGCAAAATCAGAACCTGCGCTTTAACAAGATGCCCAGGTGATTCACATGTCCATTAGAATGTGAGAACCACTAATCTACTTCATAAGGATCTTGTAAGTATTCAATGAGATAATGTATATGAAAGACCCTGGCACAAAGGAGGTGATTAATAAATGGCAGTTTTCCTTACATCAGAAGACCAAGATCTTAATTGGAGGGAAAAGTAGAACTGAGACTAAGCTCTTCCTGCATATAGATATCCTGGGTCTTGGATACCTTCCTGCCTAACCAAGAGGTTACGGAAATACTTCGATCTTTCAGGAGTCGAGAAGAAAGAAATCAGGAAGCTAGGAAAGGGGAGAAGGAAATTACCTATTAGCACTCTATCCTAGTCTCAGATCTACTAATAAGGCATATAACTTGGTAAAATCACTAATCTCTTGGGTCTTGGTTTCATCATCTAAAAGAAGAGGTTATATCAAGCAGAGTCCCATGGATCTAAATTTCTAAAAAGAATAAAAAAGCCGGGCGCGGTTGCTCACGCCTGTAATCCCAGCACTTTGGGAGGCGGAGGCAGGAGGATCACAAGGTCAGCAGTTTGAGACCAGCCTGGCCAACAACATAGTGAAACCCTGTCTCTACTAAAAATACAAAAAAAATTAGCTGGGCTTGGTGGCAGGCGCCTGTAATCCCAGCTACTTGGGAGACTGAGGCAGGAGAATTGTTTGAACCCTGGAGGCGGAGGTTGCAGTGAGCCGAGATCGCGCCACTGCACTCCAGCCCAGGCGACGGTGCGAGAATCCGTCTCAAAAAAAAAAAAAACCAATAAAAAATAAAAAGAGGTTATGAGATGATTTTTAAGATTTCTTTTTCTGTATCTAAGATTCTATGATGTTATCATTGATTGATTATAATTAATTTCTAACTTTTGAATCTTTGAAAATTGAGGAACTATTCCTTGGTTCTTCAAGAAGGATCTGGCCGGGCGCGGTGGCTCAAACCTGTAATCCCAGCACTTTGGGAGGCCGAGACGGGGGGATCACGAGGTCAGGAGATCGAGACCATCCTGGCTAACACGGTGAAAACCCGTCTCTACTAAAAAATAATAAAAAAAAAACTAGCCAGGCGAGGTGGCGGGCGCCTGTAGTCCCAGCTACTCGGGAGGCTGAGGCAAGAGAATGGCAAGAACCCGGGAGGCGGAGC
>NC_045443.1:47313647-47324603 GCF_002776525.5 Piliocolobus tephrosceles
AAAAAAAAAAAAAAAAAAAAAAAAAAAAAAAATGCTATTCTTCTCAGTTTTTTGTTTTGGAAAACAGTTATTTTTCATAAAACGTAATGAGTTCATTGTTATTTATTTATATTGAGACAGGGTCTCACTCTGTCACCCAGGCTGGAGTGCAGTGGTGTGATCACTGCTCACTGCAGCCTTGACCTCCTCAGCTCAAGTGATCCTCCCACCTCAGCCTCCCAAGTAGCTGGGACTACAGGTATTGGCCATGCCCAGCTAATTAAAAAAATTTTTTTTTGTAGAGACAGGGTTTCACCATGTTTCCCAGGCCACTGCTATTTTTAAATGAATTAATAAATATGGGCTGGGCACGGTGGCTAATGCCTGTTATCCTAGCACTTTGGGAGGCTCAGACAGATGGATCAGTTGAGCCCAGGAGTTCGAGACCAGCCTGGGAAACATGGTGAAACCCTGTCTCTGCCCAAAACACAAAAGTTAGACAGGTGTGGTAGCTCATGCCTGTGGTCCCAGCAACTTGGGAGGTTGAGGTGGGAGGATCGCTTGAGCCTCGGAAGTTGAGGCTGCAGTGGGCTGTCCTTGCGCCACTGCACTTCAGTCTGTGTGACAGAGCCAGATCCTGTCTCAAAAATAAAGAGGCTGGACTGGTGGCTCATGCCTGTAATCCCAGCACTTTGGGAGTCTGAGGTGGGCAGACTGCTTGAGCTCAGGAGTTCAAGACCAGGCTGGCCAACATGGTGAAACCCCATCTCTACCAAAAAATATAAAATTTAGCCAGGCATGGCGGCACACGCCTGTAGTCCCAGCTACTCGGCAGGCTGAGGTGAGAGGATCTCTTGAACCCAGGAGGCGGAGTTTGCAGTGAGCTGAGATCTTGCCACTGCACTCCAATCTGGGCAACAGAGCAGACTCTGTCTCAATAATAAATAAATAAATAAATAGGCTGGGCGTGGTGGCTTAGACCTGTAATACAAGCACTTTGGGAGGCTGAGGCAGGCAGATCACTTGAGGTCAGGAGTTCAAAACCAGCCTGGCCAACATGGCAAAATGCCATCTTCTACTAAAAATACAACAACAAAAAATTAGCCAACTACTTGGGAGGCTAAGGCAGAAGAATTGCTTAAACCTAGGAAGCGGAGGTTGCAGTGAGCCGAGATTGCGCTACTGCACTCCAGTTTGGGTGACAGAGCAAGACTCCATCTAAGAGAAAAAAAAAAAAAAAAAAAAAAAATATATATATATACACACACACACACACACACACACACACACACACACACATTTTATACATGTGTAAATACAGAAAACATGTACATTTTCCCTATTTTAATTTCTAAAACAGTAGACATTGATAGGTACTATCCACATAAACAAAAACTCTTTGGGATCCTTGAAAATTTTTAAAGATTGCAAAGGAGTCCTGAGATCATAGTTTGAAAACTGCTGTGCTAGATGATACTGAGAAATCATACTTTCAGTGTGGCTTTCTGTCTTCTCCAGGATCGATCCACGTTTTAAAACAATTTGCAGACAAGATTTTTCCTTTCCTGGCAGATTTTAGTTAAGCAGGCATTTAGTGGTCTATAAAAATAACCTACTACTTTTCACCTGTAACTCCAGGAACACGAATCTAGTGACCCATCCTGACAGTATTAGATTTGTCCTACTTTGCAGAGATCATTTCACTCTGCCCTTTTCCTGCTCTCCAGATACATGGCAGCAGTTGACCTAAGCCTAGGTTAATTAGGATGAAATTACCTGTTGCTTTCGCTTTTTCCTATCAAAGACAGGATCTATACTAACAATGCTACTTTTGTGATTCATTACACCACTGATGAATATGAATTATACACAAATAAAACCAAAGTCTAGATTAAGCTTCTCAACTACTTTATTGTGGCAAGTAATACAAATGGGCTATACTTATGCTGAGATATTGATCTTAGCTTTCAGGGTGATCCGTGGGGCCTTCGGGTAGCCAGAAACCTTTAGTCTGTAGTCTCTGGCCTCATATACCTTACTGTATAATGCAAATGTTATTTATGTATTTATTTAGAGACAGAGTCTCGTTCTGATGCCTAGGCTGAAGTGAAGTGTGGTGGTGTGATCCGGGCTCACTGTAACATCCGCCTCCCGGGTTCAAGTGATTCTTGTGCCTCAGCTTCCCAAGTAGTAGCTGGGACTACAGGCGTGCACCACCATGCCCAGCTAATTTTTGTATTTTTAGTAGAGACAGGGTTTCACTACATTGACTAGGCTGGTCTTGAACTCCTGACCTCAAGTGATCCGCCTGCCTCCAACTCCCAAAGTGATGGGATTACAGGCGTGAGCCAGTACACTCAGCCACAAATGTTATTTTGTATGTGTGCAGCAATATGACCAGATTGAGAAACACCAGCTTAGATCAATTTCTAGAAAAATATAAAGTGCCAAAGTAGATATATAAAAAGAACAGGAGTTTAAGACCAGTCTGGGAAACATGGTGAGACCCTATCTCTACAAAAAATTTTTAAAAATTAGCTGGGTGTGGTGCATGTGCCCATGATCCCAGCTACTGGGGAGGCTGAGGCAGGAGGACTGATTGCTTTAGCCCAGGAGGTAGAGGCTACAGTGAGCCCTGATTGTGCCACTACACTCCAGCCTGGACGACAGAGTGAGACGCCATCTCCAAAACATAAAATAATGAAATAAAATAAAGTTTGGGAGTTAAAGATGAGTTGAGTTTTGTTTTTGCTAAATCTCAAGTACCCATGGGACACTAAAATGGAACTGTCTCGGATACAAATACACTTGGAAAAGGGGCTTGGGTATGATACATATAGAGAGAGAAAGAATAGAATATATGAATACAAATGAGTAAGAATATAAGTGGTAGCTAAATTTGTGGGGGTGGCTGTGATTACATACCAAAGGAATATAAACTTAAAAGAGAACTGAGGTCAGAACCCTGGACAACATCAGCATAAAAGGTGAATTTAGGGGACAGGAAGGTCAGAGGTGGAGGTGTAGCAAATAAGGGAGAGACCAAGACAAGGACTTCAGTATCTACTAGATTTGGCAATTTGGAGATTTGTAGTAACCTTTACCAAAGAAATTCCAGTAAAAAAAAAGACTCTAAAAGACAGCAGTGAGTTAAAGCAGTTAAAGATACAGGAGGAAAGAAGTAGAAATAGCCAAGACCCTCAAGCACTTAGGCTAAGAAGAAAAGGGAATGCCCTCAACTTTTTTATCAGAATCACTCAATCTAAACTAATCACATCTAAAACCAATCTCCCTGTGCTTAAGACCCACTCTTTACTGATCAGAAATTTCATTCTACTTATCCCTCCTTTTTTCTATTATCTTCAGCCTCACTCTCAACTTGTTTCTTCTCATCAGATCTTAAACATGCTCAAGTTTTTCACATCTTAAAACAGCCCTGCCTGTCCCTAGCACCCTCTGGCCTTCCCCGACCTCACAACTAAACTCCCACTCATTCCTCAACTCTCCTTCCTCTCCCCTCTGGCTTCTGTCCCTACACTCCATTGAAGCTGTTCTTGCCAAAGTTGTCAATGATCTCCTTATTGCGAAAACAAATGGATGCTTTTCAGTCCTTTATCTTACTTGACCTTTCTGCAGCATTTTATTAGGTTGGTGCAAAAGTAATTGCCATTACTTTTAATGGCAAAAACCACAATTACTTTTGCACCAACCAAATCATTAATGACTAACCTCCTTCTTGAAATGCTCTTTTCTCTTCCTTCCTGCCACTCTGGCAGTGGAACTAGACTGCCTGGTAAGCACTGCTAGTTGAGTCACCTTGGACAAGTTACTCTGTGCTTCAGTTCTCTCATCTGTAAAATGAGGATAACAGTAGTGCCTACATACCTCATAAACTTACTAATGAGGATTCAATGCTTAGCACTTAGAACAATGCCTAGGACAAAGTAAACACTTACTAAACACCCACTTTGAGATGGAGCATCCCTCTGTCACCTGGGCTGGAGTGCAATGGCGTGATCTTGGCTCACTGCAACCTCCACCTCCCGGGTTCAATTCTGCCTCAGCCTCCCAAGTAGCTGGAATTACAGGTATTTTTAGTACCTGTTCAGGACCAGGTTGGTCCCGAACTCCTGGCCTCAAGTGATTCACCTGCCTCGGCCTCCCAAAGTGTTGGGATTACAAGGTGTGAGCCACCGTGCGCGGCCTATACCAACTATTAATATTATCAAATAACGTATGGCTGTCATTCCTCTATCTCCTTTGCAGTTTATTTTTCCTCTGCCTTTTCCTACAACATGGTGTTTCCTCAGGGTTCACTTAGAGGTTCTTTTTGTACTCTACACATTCACCCTCAGTAACCTCATTCAGTTACAGTAGAGGGTCTCAAAGTATGGTCTGCAGACCCCTGAGGGTTCCTGAGGCACTCTCAGGGGCTCTACAAATTAAACTATTTTCATAACAATATTATTATTTGCCTTTTTCACGGTGTTGACATTTGCAGTGATTGTGCAAATCCATGGTAGGTAAAACGTTATAGTACTTTACACCAGATCAAGGTAGTGACACCAAACCATACTAGTAGTTACTATACTGTAGAGCTATGTCTTCTCAATTTTTTAAATATGCCAGTTTTGCTTAAGAATGTCCCTGATGAAGCACTACAAATTATTACTTTTATTAAATCTTGACCCTTGAATATGTTTTTTAAAAGTATTCTGTGATAGGGCACGGTGGCTTATGCCTGTAATCCCAGCACTTTAGAAGGCTGAGGCAAGCGGATCACTTGAGGCCAGGAGTTTGAGACCACCCTGGCCAACATGGTGAAACCCAGTCTCCACTTATTCTGTGATAAGACAGATGTACCCAAAAAGCACTTCTGATGCATACCAAAGTATATGGCTCTCAAGGAAAACCATTTGTATGACTATTGCGAGCTGAATAAACCAAGTCACTTTTTCCATAGAATACCATTTTTACCTGAAAGGACTGACAAACTAATGTTACTCAGCTCTTGGGTATTTAGCAAACACTTTCTCAAAAATAAATGAGGCCGGATGCAGTGGCTTACGCCTGTAATCCCAGCACTTTGGGAGGCAGAGGCGGGCAGATCACCTGAGGTCAGGAATTCGAGACCAGCCTGGCCAACATAGTGAAACCCTGTCTCTACTAAAAATATAAATATTAGCTAGGCGTGGTGGCGGGCGCCTGTAATCCCAGCTACTCGGGAGGCTGAGGCAGGAGAATTGCTTGAACCCAGGAGGCGGAAGTTGTAGTGAGCTGAGATCCTGCCACTGCACTCCAGCCTTGGTGACGGAGCAAGACTTTGTCTCAAAATAATAATAATAATACTAGAAATAATTATAATAAATGATGTGAGCCCGTCATTTCAAGAAAAGCACTGTTGCCAATGATAAAATTCAAGCTTTCAAGTTAAACTTAGAATGTTTAGAAAACTTTTATCTGCCTTTCAGCCTGACAACTCAATACTTAAGATTTTTCTGATGAGATTGGTTATAATGAGATAAACTAATAGGATTTTTTTTTTTTTCTGAGTCAGAATCTCACTCTGTTGCCAGGCTGGAGTGCAGTGGCATGCACGATCTTGGCTTATTGCAATTTCCGCCTCCTGGGTTCAAGCGATTCTCCTGCCTCAGCCTCCCGAGTAGCTGGGACTAGAGGCGCGCACCACCACGTCCAGCTAATTTTTGTACTAAATTTTTGTACTTTTCTACTAAAATAGAGACGGGGTTTCACCATGTTGGCCGGGATGGTCTCCATCTCTTGACCTTGTGATCCACCTGCCTCAGTCTCCCAAAGTGCTGGGATTACACGTGTGATTTTTTAATATTGTATAATATCATATTGACATGTGGGACATTTGTATAACTGAATGAACCAGTATTTTCCAAATGATGGATACATGATGTCCATTCAAAATGTAATATAGGCCAGGAATGGTGGCTCACGCCTGTAATCCCAGCACTTTGGGAGGCTGAGGTGGGCGGATCACCTGAGGTCAGGAGTTTGAGACCAGTCTGGGCAATATGGTGAAACCTCATCTCTACTAAAAATACAAAATTAACTGGTCATGATGGCACACACCCGTAATCCCAGCTACTTGGGAGGCTGAGGCAGGAGAATCACTTGCACCCAGGAGACGGAGGTTGCAGTGAGCTGTGACTGCTCCACTGCACTCCAGCCTGGGTGACAAGAGCAAAACACCACCTCAAAACAACAACAACAAAACACAATTAACATAGAACAATGGATTCTAACATGATAAAATGAAAAGTTCATTAATATGGCTTCAGATTCTACCTAGCAATCAACGTTTAAGAAACTGCTACTTGTGGCTGGGTGTGGTGGCTCACGCCTGTAATCCCAGCACTTTGGGAGGCTGAGGCGGGCAGATCACAAGGTCAGGAGATTGAGACCATCCTGGCCAACATGGTGAAACCCCGTCTCTACTAAAAATGCAAAAATTAGCTGGGTGCAGTGGCGCATGCCAGTAATCCCAGCTACTCGGGAGGCTGAGGCAGGAGAATTGTTTGAACCAGGGAGTTGGTGGTTGCAGTGAGATCGCGCCACTACACTCCAGCCTGGCAACAGAGCGAGACTCCGTCTCAAAAAAAAAAAAAAAAAAAAAAGAAACTGCTACTTGTGTTTTGGTGTAGTATCAAAGATAAATATCAAATTATTTGGCCGGGCGCGGTGGTTCAAGCCTGTAATCGCAGCACTTTGGGAGGCCGAGACGGGTGGATCACGAGGTCAGGAGTTCGAGACCATCCTGGCTAACACGGTGAAACCCTGTCTCTACTAAAAATACAAAAAACTAGCCGGGCGAGGTGGCGGGCGCCTGTAGTCCCAGCTACTCAGGAGGCTGAGGCAGGAGAATGGCGTAAACCCGGGAGGCGGAGCTTGCAGTGAGCTGAGATCCGGCCACTGCACTCCAGCCTGGGCGACAGAGCGAGATTCCGTCTCAAAAAAAAAAAAAAAAATCAAATTATTTGAAAGGGCTATTAACATACTTTCTGCTTTTCAATGACAAAGCTGTATGAAGCCATCTTTTCTTCATATACTTCAATCAAAACAATATATTACAAGAGAGCGAATGCAGAAGCTGCTAGAATAATCCAGCTGTCTTCTATTAAGCCAGATATTAAAGAGATTTGCAAAAATGTAAAATCAACGCTGTTCTTCTATTTTTTCTTTTGGAAAATAACATTTTTCAAAAAGCTTATTTATGTTAACGTGTAAATCGATGTATTAATAATTTTTGTCTATTTTCTCCCTTTTTGTGGAGAACGAGGTCTTGCTATGTTACCCACACAGGTCTTGAGCTCCTGAGCTCAAGCTATTCTCCTGTCTCTGTTTCCTAAGTGCTGGGATTACAGGTGTGAACCCCTGCACCTGGCCTATTGTTATTTTTAATGAACTAATAAGCATTGCTTAAATTTCTTTTTGAGACAGAGTTTCGCTCTGTCACCCAGGCTGGAATGTAGTGGCGCTATCTTGGCTCACTGCAACCTTCGCTCCCAGGTTCAAGTGATTCTCCTGCCTCAGCCACCCAAGTAGCTGGGACTATAGGCGTGCACCACCATGCCTGGCGAATTTTTGTATTTTTAGTAGAGACGGGGTTTCACCGTGTTGGCCAGGCTGGTCTTGAACTTCTGACCTCAGGTGATCCACCCACCTAGGCCTCCCAAAGTGCTGGGATTACAGGCGTGAGCCATCGTACCCGGTCAGCATTTCTTAAATTTCTCAATTTTAATTTAAAATATGGTAAAGTTGATGGGTATATGTAACCCACATAAACAAAAGCTCCTTGGAGTCCTCAGTAATTTTTAAGAGTGAAAAACAATCCCTGAGAACAAAAAGTTACAATACATTCTTCTGAGTAAATTCTTAAAAGAATAGGATTCCCTGTGTACAAGGTACTGTTCTTTTCAAGATACCTATACCACCAAACCCAGCATTTCTTGCATGGTCTGTGTTCAAGTGATCTTTGGTTTCTTTTGAGGGCCATTAAAAAAAAAAAAAATTTGCCGGGCGCAGTGACTCACGAGGTCAGGAGATCGAGACCATCCTGGCTAACACAGTGAAACCCCGTCTCTACTAAAAATCCAAAGAAATTAGCCAGGCGTGGTGGTGGTGCCTGTAGTCCCAGCTACTCGGGAGGCTGAGGAAGGAGAATGGCATGAACCCGGGAGGTGGAGCTTGCACTGAGCCAAGATCGTGTGCCACTGTACTCCAGCCTGGGCGACAGAGCGAGACTCCATCTCAAAAAAATAATAATAATAAAATCAAATTTAAAAAAATTGGCCTAGCCTGGGCAACATAGTAAAAATCTTGTCTCTACAAAAAATATAACAATTAGTGGCCAGGCGTGGTGGTTCACGCCTGTAATCCCCAGCACTCTGGGAGGCCAAGGCGGATGGATCACCTGTGGTCAGGAGTTTCAGACGAGCCTGAGGAATATGGTGAAACCCGTCTCTACTAAAAATACAAAAATTAGCTGGGTGTGGTGGCGCGCCTGCAGTCCCAGCTACCCAGGAGGCTGAGGCAGGAGAACTGCTTAAACCTGGGAGGCAGAGGTTGCAGTGACCTGAGATCGCACCACTGCACTCCAGCCTGGGCGACAGAGCAACACTCTGTCTCAAAAAACAAAACAACAAAAAAACTATATATATATATATATATATATAAAACAATTAGTAGCCAGGTGTGGTGGCATGCACCTCTGGTCCCAGTTACTGGGGAGGCTGAGGTGGGAGGATTGTTTGAGCCAGGAGGTGAAGGCTGTAGTGAGCCATGATCATGCCATTGCATTCCAGCCTGGATGACAGAGTGAGGTTTAATACATATTTTAAAAATTTATCAGTATTAGTTTTTAACAGAGAAAATATTGATAGATATAACCCATATAAACAAAAAATATTTGGGGTCTTCAATAATTTTTTAAAATATAAAGGAGTCCTGAGAGCAAAAGATGTGAGAACCCACTGCTATATAGCATAGGAATCTCAGGAGTCAAGAAGGAAATTATGTAGCTGGGCCTGTAGTTCCAGCTACCATGGAGGCTGAGGTGGGTGGACTGATTGAGGCCAAGAGGTCAAGGCTGTAGTGACATCAGGCCTGCGAATGGCCACTGCATTCCAACCTGGGTAATTGTGACGGTTAATACTGAGCATCAACTAAATTGGATTGAAGAATGCAAAGCAGTGATCCTGCGCATGTCTGTGAGGGTGCTGCCAAAGGAGACTAACATTTGAGTCAGTGGGCTGGGAAAGGCAGAGCCACTCTTAATCTGCTGCCAGCATGGCAAGCAGGCAGAAAAACGTGAAAAGACTAGACTGGCCTAGCCTCCCAGCCTACATCTTTCTCTTGTGCTGGACCCTTCCTCCCCTCAAACATCGTACTCCAAGTTCTTCAGTTTTGGGACTCGGACTGGCTTTCCTTGCTCCTCAGCTTGCAGAGGCCTATTGTGGGACCTTGTGATAGTATGAGTTAATACTTAATAAACTTCCTTTTATATATCTACCTATCCTATTAGTTCTGTCCCTCTAGAGAACCCTGACTGATACAGTAATAAAGCAAGATTCTACCTCTTAGGAAGGAAAATTAAAAAAAAAAAAAAAGGAATTACTGTACTAGAGTCACATCTCAAGCAGAAGTAGGTTTCAGAGTCATTCATTCAATAAACACTTACTGAATAGCTAATATGAATGTACAAAGTACTGCATTAGATACCTACAGTTTCATAGGGGACACAAGTCCATACACAGAGCTCAATCTCAAGGTCATCCCCCAAAAATAGGGCAGTTCATTCAAGATCTCTGAAATGGTTTTCTTCAAATTCCAGCTGTGACCTGACAAATGTTTCTGACATTATTCACTTTACCTAGCTCCTTGACTTCACTAAAGTCAAGAGAATATTAGATGAGAAAAAAGAACTTGTCCAAAAAAATGATCAAACCTGAAACAATAATTGACCCTATCTAGACAGAAGCAAAAGAATCTACTGTAGGCCGGGCGCGGTGGCTCAAGCCTGTAATCCCAGCACTTTGGGAGGCCGAGACGGGCGGATCACGAGGTCAGGAGATAGAGACCATCCTGGCTAACACCGTGAAACCCCGTCTCTACTAAAAAATACAAAAAACTAGCCGGGCGAGGTGGCGGGCGCCTGTAGTCCCAGCTACTTGGGAGGCTGAGGCAGGAGAATGGCGTAAACCCGGGAGGCGGAGCTTGCAGTGAGCTGAGATCCGCCACTGCACTCCAGCCTGGGCGACAGAGCGAGACTCCGTCTCAAAAAAAAAAAAAAAAGAATCTACTGTAGGCCAGGCAGGGTGATTCACGCCAGTAATTCCAGCAGTTTGGAAGGCCGAGGTAGAAGCATCACTTGAGCTCAGGAGTTCAAGACCAGACTAGGAAACATGGCAAAACCCCATCCTTACAAAAAATACAAAAATTAGCCGGGCACAGTGGCACATGCGTGTAGTCCCAGCTTCTTGGGAGGCTGAGGTGGCAAGACAGCTTGAGCCCAGGAGGTGGAAGTTGCAGTGATACCAGATTGTGCCACTGCACTCCAGCCTGGGTGACAAAGCAAGACCATGACAAAAAAAAAAAAAAAAAATCTGTAATAGATGTTTTTCTCAAGGAACACATGTAGATTATATCTTTTTTGTAAATCCAATCATTCTAATGTACTAGAAGAATTCTACTGAGAGGACACTAAAGTGAATTCAAGCCAAAGTGGTAGGATAAACCCACTTGTTCCTTTCATTAAACATATTTATCTTTTTTCAATGGATAATTACACAACTTAATGCATTTGCTTAAAATAGAAACACAAACACACACAAGTGATAACCACTGATTTTCTTGCTCTCTCCAAGGGTAGAAATCATGGTTTATTCACCTTTTCATCCTTGGCACGTAGTTTGATACCTTTTTTTTTTTTTTTTTTTTGAGACGGAG
>NC_045443.1:47325003-47359576 GCF_002776525.5 Piliocolobus tephrosceles
TTAGCCAGGATGGTCTCGATCTCCTGACCTCGTGATCCACCCGTCTCGGCCTCCCAAAGTGCTGGGATTACAGGCTTGAGCCACCGCGCCCGGCCGATACCTTTTTATTTATTTGTTTTTACATTTATCTTGTCCAGCTTCTAAAACCATCAAATATAGTTTGATATGACATATCCTAAGCTTTCAATAAATAGATGTTGAAGAATGAACAGATGAACAAACGGGTGAAAACTTAATTCTCAACTAAGAGGCAAAGTGTTTCATGGAAAAGCGCCACTTGTAAGGATGAAATTAAAACTCAGCCTTATCCTCCTGGGTCATCAGATAACCTACCAGCTCGGTGTTTATCAAGTGTAGGAGATCACTGATTTCTAGGGAATCAGATTCGAGTTAACCGATTTCAGTCTATAACTGGAGATTTCCCTAAACACAACCACGACAATCTGATTTAGTTTGAGACATTTTATGCCTGTAATTGAGACTGTTTACTAATGCTGACAACACCCCAAAACTAAAAACTTACAAGGAATATCCTTATAAGAAAACTTGTTTTACACAACAGATATAGTAAGAGTGTGATTATTCTCAATGCCTTATCAGAGCTGTGCAGTTCTGCATGAACATTTACCTACTTGATAAACTTGCTTATAGATCATTAACACTGAGAAGATATATGTAAAAAGGCAAAAATATAGAGCAATGCTTGCCTAGAAGCAACTGTCAAATATTACTCAAGCCACCCGGCCCAGTGGCTCATGCCTGTAATACCAGCACTTTGGGAGGCCAAGGTGGACTGATCACGAGGTCAGGAGATCGAGACCATCCTGGCTAACACGGTGAAACTTCGTCTCTACTAAAAATACAAAAAATTAGCCGGGTGCGGTGGTGGATGCCTGTAGTCCCAGCTACTCAGGAGGCTGAGGCAGGAGAATGGTGTGAACCTGGGAGGCGGAGCTTGCAGTGAGCCGCGCCACTGCACTCCAGCCTGGGCGACAGAACGAGACTCCGTCTCAAAAAAACAAAGATTATTCAAAATAGAATATAACCATTCATTTGAATATTTCAGAAAATAATTTACATTTAAAAATCTTACTTTTACTAAAATTTCTTAGATTCATTGTTTAAAGGAATATCTAATACCTTTGCATCATCTTTTGATCCTAAAAAGTATATCACATGTGAATTTACATTAAAATTATTTTCTCAATTATTAATATTGTCTGAATTACCGTCATCACCACTGTCTAACAGAAATATAATGTGAGTCACATATGTAATTTAAAATTTTCTTTTCTTTTTTGAGAGAGGGTCTTGCTGTGTTGCCCAGGCTGGAGTGCAATGGTGCAATCTCGGCTCACTGCAACCTCCATCTCACAGGTTCAAGTGATTCTCCTGCCTCAGCCTCCTGAGTAGCTGGGATTACAGGCACCTACCACCACACCCAGCTAATTTTTGTATTTTTAGTGATGGGGTTTCGCCATGTTGGTCAGGCTGGTCTTGAACTCCTGACCTCAGGTCATCTGCCCACCTCAGCCTCCCAAAGTGCTGGGATTATAGGCATTAGCCACTGTGGCCAGCCTGTAATTTAAAATTTTCTAATATCCACATTTTAAAAAGTGAAATTAATGTTGATAATGTGTTTTGTTTAACTTGATATGTCAAAAGTACTGTCAATATGTAATCAATTAAAAGTTGAGACCAGGTGTGGTGGCTCAAACCTGTAATCCCAGCACTTTGGGAGGCCGAGGTGGGTGGATCACCTGAGGTCAGGAGTTCGAGACCAGTCTGGCCAACATGGCAAAACCCCATCTCTACTAAAAATACAAAAATTAGCTGGGTGTGGTGGTAGGTGCCTGTAGTCCCAGCTACTCGGGAGGCTGAGGCAGGAGAATCACTTGAACCCAGGAGGCGGAGGTTGCAGTAAGCTGAGATTGTGCCACTGCACTCTAGCCTCGGTGACAGAGCGAGACTCTGTGTCAAAAAACAAAAAAAGAAACGAAAAGAAAAGAAAAAGAAAAAGAAAAAAGGAAATAAATGGAAACATGTGCAAGAAAATGAATCACTACTCTTGTTGTCAGTTTCATGACAGGCCAGCAAATGAGTCTATTCAATTCCCACTGAGAGAGAATGGCATTGAGAAGGCTCTTTAGACACTCCAGTGAGGTTGCCTTGAAGTAATAAGAGAGAAGAGGGGATTGGAATAGTGAATAAGCAGCGGTGAAAGCTCTCAGCTATCTCCTGTATAATTCACAAAATTGTTTTCTTCTGGCAATATAAAACATAATACCGTGTTTAAAATAAATGAACCTATATAGATCTGATGGTATCAATACTGTCTCAAACTCCTACTTGATCCTAGGGAAATGTGCGCAAGGGACTAAATACTAAGTTTCAAACAATTTTATCTTTAAGATTCAGTTTAAGTCAGATCCAACAGGCTACCTGAACTTGGACCACACCTTGGACTACTCTTTCCCTAAATCAGCACACAATATTCAAAGAAGCAACAAGTGGAAGACTTTCTTATCTCTCTTTTGGTAGGTAACAGTGGGTAGCCTGAGTGTGTGTAAGAGGAGAGGGGAGAAAGAGAAGCTATAGAACAGTGCACAACATGCGAACATAGTATGGTGAAATTTAACAACAGAAACAAAGAAATTATAATTTCGCCTCTCTTAAGCCAGATATCTATTTCAGATTGAAGATCTCAGGACATCTCAGTAGATAAGAGTAGACCCTTCTCAATCATTCTCTAAATACTCACTCGCTACACTGAGGCACTGTGCAAAAGTACAGTCCACTGCAATGCAACCAGTCAACAGAGGCCCACAAAGGCAAGCCTCTGTGCTTTGGAGGGTAATAATCACCTTTCTGCAGTTCTTTAACAAAATAGTTAGCTAGATATACTTAACTTATGGTCAGATGGCTTTCCAAATCATCCCCATCAGGTGAGGCTACAGTTCTCTTTTTTTTTTTTTTTTTTTTTTTTTGAGACGGAGTCTCGCTCTGTCGCCCAGGCTGGAGTGCAGTGGCCCGATCTCGGCTCACTGCAAGCTCCGCCTCCCGGGTTCACGCCATTCTCCTGCCTCAGCCTCCCGAGTAGCTGGGACTACAGGCGCCCGCCATCTCGCCCGGCTAGTTTTTTGTATTTTTAGTAGAGACGGGGTTTCACCGTGTAGACCAGGATGGTCTCGATCTCCTGACCTCGTGATCCACCCGTCTCGGCCTCCCGAAGTGCTGGGATTACAGGCTGGAGCCACCGCGCCCGGCGAGGCTACAGTTCTCCATAGGGAATATGGAAACTTAAAAAATATTTAATAAATGCTCAGCGTGGTTGATGAGAAGGGAAAGAAAGTAAGACCAAATTGTACCCTTTATATTTACTCTTTGGGAGATTCCCGAAACACAAATAGAGACTATTTATCTAGGCACATAGTGTAAGACTCATTTAAATATGCAGTAATGACATGAAACAAACAAACAAAAAAAAGCAAAGTTGGCCAGATGTAGTGGCTCACGCCTGTAATCTCAGCACTTTGGGAGGCCGAGCAGGTGGATCACTTGAGGCTAGGAGTTTAAGACCGGCCTGGCCAACATGGTAAAACCCTGTCTCTACTAAAAATAGGAAAATTAGCTGGGCATGGTGGTGTGCGCCTGTATTCCCAGCTACTCGAGAGGCTGAGGCATGAGGACTGCTTGAACCTGGGAGGCAGAGGCTGCAGTGAGCTGAGATCAAGCCTGGGCAACAGAGTGAGACTCTGTCTCAAAAAAAGAAAAAAAGAAAAAAGAAAAAAAAAAAAAGCAAAGTTCAAGTCAAAAGGATAATATTAAATAAGAACAGGATGAGTACAGATTTGTTCCTTTTTTTTTTTTTTTTTGAGACAGAGTCTCACTTTGTTGCCCAAGCTGGAGTGCAGTGGCATGATCTCAGCTCACTGTAACCTCCGCCTCCTGGGTTCAAGCAATTCTCCTGCCTCAGCCTCCTGAGTAGCTGGGACTTCAGGCGCATGCCACCACACCAGGCTAATTTCTTGTATTTTTAGTAAAAACAGGGTTTCACCATGTTGGCCAGGCCAGTCTTGAGCTCCTGACCTCAGGTAATCCACCTGCCTTGGCCTCCCAAAGTGCTGGGATTACAGGCATGAGCCACCGTGCCTGGCTGATTTGTTCTTTAAAAAAAAAAAAAAAAGTATATGAAGTGTGTAACAGGAAATTAATTTGTTCTTCAAATACTAGAATACTAGAACAAGAGATTAAATCTTAACACTTGAAAGGGGGTTTAAGGAATAGGAAAAGATGGACGGCCCTATCAAACAGTGAAAGAGCACTGGGCTGGGGAAAAAGACCGGTTGTATATTGCAACCTCTGAAAAGCTGAAGGATGTTTCTAAGCCTTCGTAACTGTCTGTAAAAGGAGGTCGGAGTTCTAGCTTCTAACAGTCTGTGATTACTACATAAATCGCTTCTACAAACTAAATAGGTAGGATTTTAGAATGAGAAAAAGCATGCAAAGATTTTGGGCTCTGAAAAAAAAAAAAAGAGAGAAAATATGGGAAAGATGACTAATTGTCCCAATATACCTCTTTATTTCTCTCTCTCTCTCTTTCTCTCTCTCTTTTTTTTTTTTTTTTGTGACAGAGTCTCGCTCTGTTGCCTAAGCTAGAGTGCAGTGGCATGATCTCGGCTCACTGTAACCTCCACCTCCTAGGTTCAAGAGATTCTCCTGCCTCAGTCTCCTGAGTAGCTGGGATTACAGGCACACACCATCACACCCAGCTAATTTTTGTATTTTTAGTAGAGACAGTGTTTCACCATGTTAGCCAGGTTGGTCTCCAACTCCTGACCTGAGTCAGCCTCCCAAAGTGCTGGGATTACAGGCATGAGCCACTCTGCGCCTGGCCTCTCTTTCTTTAAGAGACAGGGTCTCACTACTTTGCCCAGGCTGGAGTGCACTGGCGCTACCATAGCTCATTGCAGCTTTGAACTCCTGGGCTCAAGCCATCTTCCTGCCTCAGCCTCCTGAGTAGCTGGGACTACAGATGCATGCCACCACATCTGGCTAACATTTTTATTTTTTGTAGAAACAGGGTCTCGCTGTGTTGCCCAGGCTGATTTCAAACTCCTAGTCTCAAGCAATTCTCTCACCTTGGCCTCCCCGAGTGTTGGGATTACAGGTGTGAGCCACCATGCTAGGCCCCAATATATATTTTTGAGATGGAGTGTTGCTCTGTTGCCCACGCTGGAGCCCAATGGCATGATCTCAGCTCACTACAACCTCCACCTTCCAGGTTCAAGCCATTCTCCTGCCTCAGCCTCCCAAGTAGCTGGGATTACAGGCGCCTGCCACTACGCTGGCCTATTTCTGTATTTTTAGTAGAGATGAGATTTCATGTTGTTGACCAGGCTGGTCTCAAACTCCTGACCTCAAACAATCTGCCTGCCTCGGCCTCCCAAAGTGCTGGGATTACAGGTGTGAGTCACCATGCAAGGCCATGTCCCGATATTTTTGATATGCCTTCTATTGCATTCTACAAGTGGCCCTAGGCCAGGGGCAGTGGCTCATGCCAGTAATCCCAAAACTTTGGGAAGCTGAGGTAGGAGGATCGCTTGAGGCCAGGAGCTCAGACCTCTACAAAAATTTATTTAATTTAATTTATTTTTTTGAGACAGGGTCTCACTCTGTTGCCCAGGCTGAAGTGCAGTGGTTTGATCATGGCTCAATGCAGCCTCAACCTCCCAGGCTCAAGCAATCCTCCTGCCTCAGCCTCCCAAGTAGCTGAGACTAGAGACTATAAGTGTGCACCACCACACCCAGCTAATTTTTAAATTTTCTTGTAGAGACAAGGTTTCACCATGTTGCCAAGGCTGGTCTCAAACTCCTAGGCTCAAGGGATCTGCCCTCCTCGGCCTCCCAAAGTTCTGGGACTACAGGCATGAACCACTGTGCCCAACCTCTACAATTTTTTTTTTTTTTGAGACAGAGTTTTCCTCTGTTGCCCAGGCTGGAGTGCAATGGTGCGATCTTGGCAAACTGCAACCTCTGCCTCTCCAGCTCAAGCAATTCTCATGCCTCAGCCTCCTGAGTAGCTGGGATTACAGGTATGTACCACCATGCCCAGCTAATTTTTGTATTTTTAGTAGAGATGGGGTTTCACCATGTTGGCCAGGCTGGTCTTGAACTCCTGGCCTCAAGTGATCTCCCCGCCTCGGCCTCCCAAAGTGCTGGGATTACAGGTGTGAGCCACCATGCCCCGCCCCACCAATTTTTTTTTTAAATTAGTTGGGCATAGTGGTGCGCACCTATGGTCCCAGCTACTTGGGAGGCTGAGGCGGGAGGATTGCTTGAGCCAAGGAGGTCGAGGTTGGAGTGAGCTTCACACCACTGCAGTCCAGCCTGGGTGAGACTGAGACCCTGTCTTAAAAACAGCAAAAGAGCGGAGTGGCTCTATTTTCTTTATGGAAGACCAGAACAGTAAAAGAGGAACTGGCAATTCAGCAGTGAATTCTATACTGAGGTAATGGGTCTTAAAAAAACAAAATAGCGAGAGTGCTTCTAGGGTTAAATTTTCCTAAGAGCAAACATGAAACAGACAAGGTGCCCATCCTTACTAGCCAAGAATTATCACACTAGAATGCTTTCAGTTCGGTATTCCCATCCACCTGTACTCCCCTGACACTGGAGCACCATAGAAACACTCAGATAGAATTCCCACAGGTAAAGGATCCCTTCCAGCAGCTCTGCCAGGGTATATATGTCTTCAGCCATCTGAGGGAACACTCTAGAATCTGAAGAGATATGTAAATTTATATAAAATGGGTGTTTATAAGCAACAAGCTATTTCCTCTTACTACTAACATGGGGAAATTTCCATATTGGCACATATTTATATGAAAAGCTGAGATCTTTTTCTATGAAAATCACCTTTTTAAAAAAAATTTTTGTCCTGACTTGTGTATATTCCTTTGTAGTCATTACATTGCCTTCCTCCTTTTTTTTTTTTTGGCCCTCCTATACAGAGACTATGGAAGAGAGTACCTGGCTCTAGTTTATTCCAAAGAGAGACAAGCAGTTTGTGCCTCCACTCCAGATTCCAGGATGACTAAATACAATGATTACACTTAAACAGAACAAGGGGCCGGGCGCGGTGGCTCAAGCCTGTAATCCCAGCACTTTGGGAGGCCGAGATGGGCAGATCACGAGGTCGGGAGATCGAGACCATCCTGGCTAACACGATGAAACCCCGTCTCTACTAAAACATACAAAAAACTAGCTGGGCGAGGTGGAGGGTGCCCGTAGTCCCAGCTACTCGGGAGGCTGAGCCGGGAGAATGGCGTAAACCCGGGAGGCGGAGCTTGCAGTGAGCTGAGATCCGGCCACTGCACTCCAGCCTGGGCGACTGAGCAAGACTCCGTCTCAAAAAGAAAAAAAAAAAAAAAAAAAAAACAGAACAAGGCCGGGTGCGGTGGCTCACGCCTGTAATCCCAGCACCTTGGGAGGCCGAGGCGGGCGGATCGTAAGGTCAGGAGATCGAGACCATCCTGGCTTACTTACACTGTGAAACTCCGTCTCTACTAAAAATACAAAAAATTAGCCAGGTGTGGTGGCGGGTGCCTGTAGTCTCAGCTACTCGGGAGGCTCAGGCAGGAGAATGGCGTGAACCCAGGAGGCGGAGCTTGCAGTGAGCCGAGATCACGCCACTGCACTCCAGCCTGGTCGACAGAGCCAGACTCCGCCTCAAGGGCCAAGGAAAGCCATTTAGATCTTTGGGTTTCATTTGCTTCACTTAAGCAACTTTTATTTTTGCACTTGAACGTCTGGCAGAGCATTTTGATGATGATACACAAATACTACGAATAAATGGACGAGTGACTAGCTAAATAGAACACAATATTTTGAAAGATTTGAGTCAAAAATAGTAGGCAAATCAAAGAAGCAATCCCAAACAGATGCTATCTTTCAGAAATTAACAGATTATTTCACCTGCAGCATAGTCCCATCCCAGAAAGGGCATTCCTGCATTACAATCATTTATGCTTGGATAAAGGCAAAACAAACAGCTGTCCAAGAAACACCCTCATTACCTGAGGCCTATGGCAGAAACACGTCTCCTTTCTTGGAGTCTAAGTAGACTTGATCAAAATCACCCACAGCTATAAATTCACATTATAATATCACACACCAAAGCCTCAGTGAATATCTTGGACAAACAGATATGATCCATTCACTTAAAGGTGAAATCACATGGTTGAACAAAGTATATTGCAATTCTGCTAAACTCATTTAGAAGCTGGCTCAAGGACGGGTGCGGTGGCTCACGCCTGTAATCCCAGCACGTTGGGAGGCAGAGGCGGGCGGATCACTTGAGGTCAGGAGTTAGAGACCAGCCTGGCCAACATGGCGAAACCCCTTCTCTACTAAAAATACAAAAATTAGCAGGGCGTGGTGGCGTGCGCCTGTAATCCCAGCTACTCGGGAGGCTGAGGAAGGAGAATCGCTTGAACCGGGGAGGCGGAGGTTGGGGTGAGCCGAGATCGTGCCATTGTAATCCAGCCTGGGCAACAAGAACGAAACTCCGTCTCAAAAAAAAAAAAAAGAAGCTGGCTCAATATAGCTGTCCTCTGATAAGCCCTATGGCTTTCTATCCCTTCGAACATTCCTCCTTCCATTTCAGGCCCCAAGGCTTGTTCTGCAACTAATCTGACATCTTTCCATACTTTGGAAGCCTCAGGCTCCACCACACCCTATCCCCACCAGATTTCTACCCTCCCTATCCCCACCAGATTTCTACCCTCCTACCAACAAACTGCATGAGTTGACATACCAAACTAACTCTTAGCGCCAAACTAATCCTGTTCCCCTCAATTCTCAGAAACTCAAGCGTCCTAACGAATCTTAAAATTCTGATGAATCCATTCCTTTCCCTTGGAACGTCTGGCCCTTGGGTTGACTCCTCGGCTTCCATGGTCACAACTAGCTGTGGTTCTCCTGGCCCCTTCCTATCCCTCTCTTCGGGGCCTCTGCCAGAGTTCACACTGAACCTGTTTCCTCATCTGTAGGACCCTTGGAGATTGGGAGGAGGCCTATATGACCCCCCCCCCCCCCCCACCAAGCCAACTCCAGATCTAATATTGAAGGGACCCAGCATTCCCCTAGACCCCCACTCTTTCTCTTGCCCACGCCCCAAACTCCTTCTCCACCCAGGCTCCGCTACCACCTCGCCCACTCGCCTAGCATCACCCGCCGCGGCCCAAGCTCCCCCAGCCCCTGCTTCCGGGCTTTCACTGCAGTTCTGCTTCCGGCCCTCGGCCCTTCCCACAGCGGGGCGCCCCCTGCCCTCGCCCGGCCCCTCGAGCCGCTCGCTCGCGGGCTCTCACCTCTCGAAGAGCAGCCTCACGAAGAAGATGCCCGCCGCCAGCGGGAACACCGAGAGGATGTGCCGGCCGCGCGGGTAGCCGTAGCCGTCGGCCGGCCCCTCCAGATCAGCCCAGCTCACGTTCTGGGGTAGCCAGAAGCGCTCGCTCCACAGCCAGCCCCACAGCAAGCTTAGGGGTCCCTGCGCTGCTGTCGCCATCTTACGCCCACCCCGAGCCACCGCCGCCGCAAGCGTCAGCTGCCGCCACAGCCAACGGAACCCGCGGGGAGGCGGCCCCAGGGCGGGGCCCGACCAGCGGCCACCCCCTTCCGGCCCCTTCTGATCACCGCCACGGATCCGCCCGCCTCCCCGGCAGAGCCGGGCCTCTTCACAGCCCATCTCTCCTCCCGACCCACTTCCCTCACCGCAACCCGGGCACCGCCTCCGGGGATCCACGCCCCTTCCCGAGCCTCTGACTCGCCCAGCTGGGTCCTGGGGACACGCCCCGGGCGGTGCTGGGCCCGCCCTCTTTTGCTGCTGCTCTAGGCCGCGCTTCTGCTCCTCACTCCTCTATCCAGCCACGGCCACACCCCTTATTTCAGGCCTAGCTCCTTTATGGGGACATTCTCTTTTCTCAGCCTGTCGGAATCAAGTACGTTCCCGCTCCCACCCAGGCGGTACCTCTGTCTCCACTCCTGGAGGCCAGATCGATCTCTCAGGTCATGGCTTCTCTTGGATCTCTGCTGGTCCTGCCAACTACTGTCTGCCACCAGAGTTCTTTTTGCTCCCAACCTTTTCTTCCCTTCGTGCCCCAAGACCTCAGCCTACTTTCACTGCTTTATCCCTTAAAAATTAGTCACTTTTCCTCGGAAATAATGGACTTAACAGTTTACAAAAGGCCGGGCGCGGTGGCTCACGCCTGTAATCCCAACACGTGCGGAGGCCAACGCACGCGGATCACCTGAGGTCAGGAGTTCAAGACCAGCCTGGCCAACATGGCAAAACCCTGTCTCTACTAAAAATACAAAAATTAGCCGGGCCTGGTGGCGCTGTGCCTGTAATTCCAGCTACTCGGAAAGCTGAGACAGGAGAATCGCTTGAACCTGGGAGGTTGCAGTGAGCCGAGGTTGCAGTGAGGTTTGCAGTGAGCCGATATGGCGCCATTGTACTCCAGCCTGGGCGACAGACCAAAGACTCCGTCTCGAAACAGAAATGAAAATAACAGTTTACAAAAATCCTTTTATTCTTCTCTTGGGGAAAAGGAAATGGAAGAAAAACAACTTGAAAAGGAGGCACTTGGTTGGGCGCAGTGGCTCACGCCTGTAATCCCAGCACTTTGGGAGGCCAAGGCGGGCGAATCACGAGGTCAAGAGATCGAGACCATCCTGGCTAACACAGTGAAACCCGTCTCTACTAAAAATACAAAAAATTAGCCAGCCGTGGTGCCGGGCGCCTGTAGTCCCAGCTACTCGGGAGGCTGAGGCAGGAGAATGGCGTGAATCCGGGAGGCAGAGCTTGCAGTGAGCAGAGATCCTGCCACCGCACTCCAGCCTGGGCGACAGAGTAAGACTCTGTCTCAAAAAAAAAAAAAAAAAAAAAAAAAAGGGAGGCACTCAAAAAATATTCCTAAAGGCAGGCCGGGTGTGGTGGCTCACGCCTGTAATCCCAACACTTTGGAAGGCCGAGGCGGGCGAATCACCTGAGGTCAGGAGTTCGAGACCAGCCTGGCCAAATTGGTGAAACCCCATCTCTACTAAAAACAAAAATTGTCTGGGCGTAGTGGTGCATGCCTGTAATCCTAGCTACTCGGGAGGCTGAGGCAGGAGAATTGCTTGAACCCGGGAGGCTGGGGTCACAGTGAGCGGAGATCGTGCCATTGCCCTCCAGCCTAGGTGACAGAGCGTCTCAAAACAAAACAAAAACAAAAAAGGCCCGGGCGCAGTGGCTCACGCCTGTAATCCCAACACTTTGGGAGGCCAAGGCGGGCGGATCAAGAGGTCAGGAGATCGAGAGCATCCTGGCCAACATGGTGAAACCCCATCTCTACTAAAAATACAAAAAATTAGCCCGGCGTGGTGGCGGACACCTGTAGTCCCAGCTACTCCGCAGGCTGAGGCAGGAGAATGGCGTGAATTCGGGAGGCGGAACTTGCAGTGAGCCGAGATCGCGCCAGGGCACTCCAGCCTGGGCGACAGAGTGAGACTTCATCTCGAAAAAACAAACAAACGAAAAAATCCTTTAAATTTAATTTGGCTGGTTTGTTTGCGTATTTTTTTTTTTTTTTTTTGAGACAGAGTCTCGTACTGTCACCCAGGCTGGAGTGCAGTGGCCGGATCTCAGCTCACTGCAAGCTCCGCCTCCCGGGTTTACGCCATTCTCCTGCCTCAGCCTCCCGAGTAGCTGGGACTACAGGCACCCGCCACCTCGCCCGGCTAGTTTTTTGTATGTTTTAGTAGAGACGGGGTTTCACCGTGTTAGCCAGGATGGTCTCCATCTCCTGACCTCGTGATCCACCCGTCTCGGCCTCCCAAAGTGCTGGGATTACAGGCTTGAGCCACCGCGCCCGGCCTGTTTGCATATTTTTGTGTGTGAAGGAGTCAGTATCACACCCAGGCTGGAGTGCAGTGGTGCCATTTCTGCTCACTGCAACCTCTGCCTCTGGGTTCAAGAGATCCTCCCTTCTCAGCCTCCCGAGTAGCTGGGACTACAGACACGTGCCACCACACCCGACTAATTTTTGCATTTTTTGATAGAGCCTGGGGTTTCACCATGTTGGCCAGGCTGGTCTCGAACTCCTGACCTCAAGTGATCCGCCTGTCTCAGCATCCCTGTTGGGATGAAGTTTTTGGTGTCGCAAAAAAAAACCCCAAAAACAAACAAACAAACAAACAAACAAAAACGCAGGAACAAATGATCTTTCAGCAAGGCAAGCTTTACTTTCTGCAGAAAGGGTGCTACTCAAAAGCTGTCCAGCCACGAGAACACACAAAACAAAGGAGACAGAGTTATTTATAATCTGACGCATCTACCCTACTGCTGTGTCCATTTTCCATTGGCTGAATAGGACCTCACATTTTACACTTTACCTGATTGGCTATTAGTTTATAACTTTTTTAATTGGGTAAGGGGAACAGAACAAAGAAAGAAAAGGAAGTTGCCCAGGGATCTTTAAGGAAGCATCTCCAAATAAGGAATGGCATGCACTATAGGCTGGGGCTTGTCTAGTTCTGTCCAGGCTAGGACAGCTGATTTGGAAAACACACACACACACACAGACACACACACACACACACACACACACACACACACACACACACACACGGTAGGTAGCAATCTTATAGTAAGAAATTGTGACTTTTTATAATCTTCAAAGAAGAACTTTCCCATTTCTCACACTTGCAAAGTGCTGGGACTATAGGCGTGAGCCACTCCGCCCAGCCTAAAGTGTTTTTTTTTTGAAACGGAGTCTCGGTCTGTAGCCCAGATTGGAGTGCAGTGGCGGGATCTCGGCTCACCGCAGCCTCCGTCTCCTGGGTTCAAGCGATTCTCTCCCCTCAGCCTCCTGAGTAGCTAGGATTACAGGCAGGCGCCACCACGCCTGGCTAATTTTCGTATTTTTAGTAGAGATGGTGTTTCGCCATGTTGGCCATGGAACCCCTGATCTCAAGTGATCCACCCGCCTCGGCGTCCCAAAGGGCTAGGATTACAGGCTTGAGCCAAAGCACCCGGCTGAAATTTTTCTTTTTTTTTTTTTTTTTTGAGACGGAGTCTCACTCTGTCGCCCAGGCTGGAGTGCAGTGGCGTGATCTCAGCTCACTGCAAGCTCTGCCTCCCGGGTTCACACCATTCTCCTGCCTCAGCCTCCCGAGTAGCTGGGACTACAGGCGCCCGCCACCACGGCCGGCTAATTTTTTGTATTTTTAGTAGAGACGGGGTTTCACCGTGTTAGCCAGGATGGTCTCGATCTCCTGACCTCATAATCCGCCCGCCTCAGCCTCCCAAAGTGCTGGGTTTAGAGGCGTGAGCCACCGGGCCTGGCCTAATTTTTGTATTTTTATTAGAGACGAAGTTCCACCATGTTGGCCAGGCTGGTCTTAAACTCCTGACCTCAGGTGATCCACCTGCCTGGGCCTCCCAAAGTGCTGGGATTACAGGTGTAAGCCACCGAGCTCGGCTAGTTTGCTTCATTTTAGTTCAGTGCCTCTGAAACTTTAGCATCAGCTCAGATATTAGTTTGTCCCATCTCGCACAAGGAGAGTTTCTTTAAGTTCCTGGACCCCATCCAGAGATATTCTGCTTTCAGGAGTTTGGGGGTAGGATCTATGAATTTGCATTTCCCATTTCTAACAAACTCGTAGGTGATGCCACTGCTGCTGTTCTGTGAACCACTGCCTGAAGCCACTTCCATCCAAACCCAGCAATAGCTTCATGGTAACTACACTATATTAAGATACAGTTTTAAAGGGCTGGGCACCATGGCTCATGCCTGTAATCCTAGCATTTTGGGAGGCTGAGGCAGGCAGATCACCTGAGGTCAGGAGTTCAAGACCAGCCTGGCCAATATGGCAAAAACCCACCTGTACAAAAATACAAAAATTAGCTGGGTATGGTGGCAGGTGCCTGTAGTCTCAACTACTCGGGAGGCTAAGGCAGGAAAATCACCTGAACCCAGGAGACGGAGGTTGCAGTGACCCGAGATTGTGCCACTGCTCTCCAGCCTGGGCAACAAATGGAGACTCCATCTCAAGAAAAAAAAAAAAAAAAAAAAGATATATTGTAAAAGGAAGTAATAAAATAAACCCAGCCCCATGGATTTTCAATCAGCATCTCAAGGAATGAGGACATACTAACTTAGCATGCAGGAACCACCTGTACACAATGATCTTGGTCTGACACCCTATTCATGATTTTTTTTTTTTTTTTTTTTGAGGTGGAGTCTTGCTCTGTCGCCCGGACTGGAGTGCAGTGGCGGATCTCAGCTCACTGCAAGCTCCGCCTCCCGGGTTTACGCCATTCTCCTGCCTCAGCCTCCTGAGTAGCTGGGACTACAGGCGCCCGCCACCTCGCCCAGCTATTTTTTTTTTTTTTTTGTATTTTTAGTAGAGACGGGGTTTCACTGTGTTAGCCAGGATGGTCTCGATCTCCTGACCTCGTGATCCGCCCATCTCGGCCTCCCAAAGTGCTGGGATTACAGGCTTGAGCCACCGCGCCGGGCCTCTTTTTTTTTTTGAGATGGAGTCTTGCTCTGTCACCCAGGCTGGAGTGCAGTGGCGCAATCTCGGCTCACTGCAACCTCCGCCTCCTGGGTTCAAGCAATTCTCCTGCCTCAACCTCCCAATTAGCTGGAATTACAGGTGCACTCCACTACATCCAGCTAGTTTTGTATTTTTAGTAGAGATGGGGTTTCGCCATGTTGGCCAGGCTGGTCTCCAACTCCTGACCTCAGGTGATCCGCCCACCTCGGCCTTGCAAAGTGCTGGGATTATAGGCATGAGCCATTGTGCCTGGCCCCTATTCATGATTCTATCCCCAGAAAAATGAACATGTACCAATTCCCAGTCTCTTGGCTGTTGGAAACATTGCTAATGATATGTTTAATGCAAAGCAAATTTGCTTTCACCTTGGCCAAGAGTGATCCAGCAAGTCACTGGAACCAAGCTGGCCTTGTAGCAGTCATGAGCAGAGCTTCCTTAACCATCTCAAGTCCCAAGCTAGCCCCTTCTTCTGCCTTACCAACAGAAAAGCTCTCATCACCCTATAGTCACCAGTGATATACCAGGTCCAAACAAGGTAGCCTTCATTTAGAGAGCTAAAAGAACAAATGATTAATGCTTTTTCTGTTTGGCTGCTTTTGTTTTCTAAGAATGTTTGGTGTTATCTGGTCATTCTTTTGACTAAGACATCCTTTCTTTATATTGACTCTGGAGCTATTCCTTGTTCCTACTCTGTGTACTCATGATATGTCTATATCTTAGCCCTTGAAAGGCATAGAAAAGTTTTTTTTAGATGGAGTCTCACTGTTGTCCAGGCTGGAATGCAGTGGTGCAGTATCGGCTCACTGCAGCCTCCATGTCCTGGGTTCAAGCGATTCTCCTGCCTCAGCCTCCTGAGTACCTGGGACCACAGGCACGTACCATCATGCCCAGCTAATTTTTGTATTTTTAGTAGAGATGGGATTTCACCATGCTGGCCAGGCTGGTCTTGAACTCCTGACCTTGTGATCCACCTACCTTGGCCTCCCAAAGTGCTGAGAGCCACCACACCCGGCCAAAAAGAGTTCTTCTGAGGGTAATCTCAGTCCCCAAGTGGTGGCACACTCAACTGATATCCACAGGTACTTAGACTTTTTTGTATAAAGTCAGTGCATAATGTGAGTACTATGTGGATGGATTAGAGTAAAATGCAAGTCACAGAAGTTCAAGCCAGGATTGGATATTTTATATCAGTAGGAGCTTTTGGATTAATTGTTCAATGATCATGGATTTTTTTTTTTTTTTGAGATGGAATTTCGCTCTTGTTGCCCAGGCTGGAGTGCAATGCTGTAATCTCGGCTCACCGCAACCTCCCCTTCCCGGGTTCAAGCGATTCTCCTGCCTCAGCCTCCAGAGTAGCTGGGATTACAGGCATGTGCCACCACGCTTGGCTAATTTTGCATTTTTAGTAGAGATGAGTTTTCTCCGTGTTGGCCAGGCTGGTCTCCAACTCCTGACCTCAGGTGATCCGCCCGCCTTGGCCTCGCAAAGTGCTGGGATTACAGGCATGAGCCACTGCGCCTGGTCTGAACATGGATCTTTAAATGACTTGGTGGGGGCAAGAGCAGAAAGCAGTATCCTACCAACCACTCAGAAAACCAGGCAAGACTCTAGAAGACACAGGGATCCTGGAAAACGTAACAAATGACTCAAAAAGCATGCCTTACTCTCCAAGGAAATCCACATTTCAACACTACCAATTAAAAAAAAAAAAAAGCCTTAACAATTGGGGCAGTTGCCTCTACAGGCAAGGATATCAATCAGTCAAAAATGCATCTGCCCACTTGGTGTGAACATCGATTTTAAACAAAGGGGTTGGGGGGGGGAGGGGAAGCACCAGACACAATGGCTTACTCCTGTAATCCCAGCACTTTGGAAAGCAGAGGTAGGTGGTTCACAAGGTCAGTCTGGCCAACATGGTGAAACCCCGAGTCTACTGAAAATACAAGCATTAGCCAGGCGTGGTGGCAGGCGTCTGTAATCCCAGCTACTTGGGAGGTCTGAGGCAGGAGAATCACTTGAACAGGGGAGGTGGAGGTTGCAGTGAGCCAAGATCACGCCACTGCACTCCAGCCTGGGCGACAGAGCGAGACTATGTCTCAAAAAAAAAAAAAAAAAGCATCTGCCTAAAGTAAAAAATTCAGCAGAGACATTTGGAAATCCATTCAGCATGCTAGGCATAATTGTAAGGTGAATTGTTCAATGTTGAATGCTATAAACAATAAAAACCACCACTGGATTTCAAATTGGTAAAATAGCTCATTTTGAATGCACACATTAATTCTCTTGCCAGGTTGCCTGCAATTTTCCAGAAAAATTTGTCTTCCTTTAGGGAGGACTGAAATCCAAAATCAGCCCAACACTACCATCTAGTGGTAACATGTATTGATGACGCTTCTCTTCAACTAAAAAAAGTAGTACCATTTTTTTCTTCCCAAACTGAGATCCTGAGAGACAGTAATAATGTAAAAAAGAAATGGAAGAGAAACATTGAAAAGTTCAAATTTTCATTAAAATCTTTATTGAATAAAAATGTTTCAGACTAAGCATGACTAAGAAAGCACAATGTTTTACATCTCTAAAAAATATTAAAGCTAAATCTCTAATAAATGCAGTACAAAGAAAAGCCTACAGCTTAAAACACCTCTCCCTCCCATCCATACATTTGGAATATCAATTGTGTACAACAAATGTACTCAAGTTTATAATGTCCCCAAACCTTAAGATAGAAAATCATCCCAAGAAAAAGGCCTATAGTTGGTTTAATTTCACCCTGGGAATACTGTCTGTGATAAAAATCAATATATTTCAGAGCTAATAAGTATTTAAAAATTAGTATGTCAAAAAGAGGACATCATAAGGGAAATACAGGGCTTAGAGGTCTGAGCTCAAATGGTGTAAGGCAGTTCTTTCTTATTCCTCCTTTAAACTCTTCACTTTGCTCTAACATGGAACATGGGGGACAGTGATCCCAAAGGTATTACTAAAATATTGCAGCTTTCAGTAAATTATGAGAAGCACAGATACAATCAGAAAAGAAAGCAATCATTTGGAGTACAGTAAATTCATTGGCAGATACAAAAGCTTATTTGGGAGATAGATCTCTCCAAGCACCAAAGAATGTAGGTTGGTTTTTCAATTGCCTCAAAAAGTGCTCGGTTGTATTATACCTCAGGATGTCGAGTTCAGGATATAGTTTAGAGAGTAGGACATAAAGTAGTAAATTCCTTATATATATCACAGCAAGAAAATTAATCTAAAAAAATTTAAAGACTAAATAAACTCTTAACAGGTAAATCCTAAAAAATTAAATTGGTATTCATTTAAAAATATACAAACTGTGCCCTTTATACTAAAGTGCATTCAGTCGTAATGTTTAGGCCCCTAAATTCCTTCTGTATATTCTCTAATTCCAAAATAGTGTGTAACAATATACTACTGATCATCTATCTACTTTAATATTGCCTTTTGGGAATATAGTAGAATCTGGGCTATTATGAGGTGGAATATTTCCCCAGTTCTAAGCCTTACAGCACTTATGCATATCATCACTGCTAAAATGAAGAATTTAAGTAAAGTTATCTCTAGCATTTAGAATGTGTGTGTGTGTGTGTGTGTGTGTGTGTGTGTGTTTTTGGTTTTAAGAAGGAATTCTTTTCCAAAGTTACTTCCAAGTAAATTACATTTCATGCTGGGATACCTGCTTATGTGCATCACACTTTGACAAAGGGCAGTGGCTCGCTAACACTAACGTGAATTTAAGGCCCAGCATCATTGCAATTTGTCACTCTTCATCCTCATCCTCATCATAATACCGATTTCTCTTTATCTGTTCCTCCACAGAGAGCTCTTTGACCACTTCTCCCTCCCAGAGTTCCACATCCTGGGATTTCTGACTCTGAGTAGTGAATTCTTCAGCAAAGGTGTCGTCTACAAAACTGGACCAATTTGGAGACTTGGGTTCTTGTGGAGATTGTTGTTTGAGGAAGCTGTTATCATCTTCATCAAAGTTTGCACCATTTTCTACAAGATTCTCATTCTCCAACTCCAGACTATGACCTTCCTTACTTCTCTTCCCTGTCTCTCCTCCTTTAGATTCCTTGTTTTGCCAGGTTGTTTTTCCCACACTCCCATTCTTCTTAGAAGCCTTGGCATTTTCCACTTGTTTCCTTTCTGCAACTATTCCACCCACAAACTCTTCACTCTGCTCTGACATGCTCCAGCCTTTCCTGATAGGTGGGGACAAAGTTTTTGGGCTCTTGACAGAGGTGCTTTGAAATGAAGCTGCTACAGTGAATGGGCGGCTTCTTTCCTTCAGTGAAGAAGATCGTCTTAGCTTCTTCAGATCCAGATCGACATCCTCAGGAACTTCGGGCTTGCTGATTTCATCTTCAGGAGGCCATTTGGGCTTTGACACTTTGATCCCTTCCTCCAAGGCACTTCCTGAACTTCCAAGTTCAGTGGGGGGTGGCCAGGCGATCCTCAGCTTCTTGGTTTCAGCTGGCTTGTCTTCCTTCTCCTGCTGAGAGGCCGCCTTGGCTTCCATACTTGCAGCGAGGACACCCACCTTAGCAATAGGGGCATCTTCTACCCCTGGGCTGTGAGAGGTCTCCCTTGCATTTGCAAGCTGGGCTGGTCTCTCCAAAATCTCTTCGTTTTCATTTTTGCTTGCCCATAGATCCTTGTGTGGTCTGTGCCCAAAGCCTTCATCATAGTTGCCCTTAGATTTAAAGAGTTGATTGAAGTGAGGCTTACAATAGATTCTTCCGTGTAAAGATGCATATGTTCCTAGACTGTCATTAAAAGAAAAAGAGCATAAAGTTAGCAAATCTTCATACTCTCACTTATACCAGGAGGCTAAAATCTGGCAATTCCAGTATTTTCAGAAGATGCTAAGTAAGAAAAAGATCTTTAAAAGCACTTCAATGACCAGGAATTCCTTACCCCATTTTAGCACATTTGTTTTCTTATCATAACACAAAGCATGGATTGGGCGCGGTGTCTCATGCCTGTAATCCCAGCACTTTGACAGGCCAGGGTGAGAGGATCGCTTGAACCCAGGAGTTTGAGACCAGCCTGGCCAACATAGTGAGAACTCATCTCTACAAAAAAATTAAAAAATAAGCTGGGTGTGGTGGCATGTGCCTGTAGTCCCAGCTACTTGGGAAGCTGAAGTGGGAGAATCACTTGAACCCGGGAGGCAGAGGTTGCAGTGAGCTGAGACTGTACCACTGTGACAGAGTGAGACTGTGTTAAAAAAAAAAAAAAAAAGAAGAAGAAAAAGAAACAACAATAATAGAAACTTTAATTCTGAGCCTTGAGAGGAATGTGGCTATGCAAGCTGGGTCACACAGCATGTAGCTGCGACTCTTGTCTTTTCACTATAAATAATGAAGACCAAAGGGCACCAGAGATAAGACCCCCTCCGATCACTATCCCTCCTTTACAGAGTGATAATCTTCCTTAGAATGTAGCACTCTGTAACCAATCAAATCACTGTGGTATATGCACTGGTCTTATATGAAAAATGTCACACTCTTTGCTAAAATTTCTACGTAAGTGAAACTTCAACTTTCTCCACTTTGGTATGCTGACCCCATTCATCTGGAGTCAGTGTTTCTGGGTAGCCATCATCAAGCTTTTGTGTTTGAATTAACTCTATTCTTAATGGTGTATATACATATAAGTTTATCTTTTTTTTTTTTTTTTTTTTTTGAGAGAATCTTGATTTGTCGCCCAGGCTGGAGTGCAGTGTCACAATCTTGGCTCACTGTAACCTCTGCCTCCCAAGTTTAAGCAATTCTCCTGCCTCAGCCTCCCAAGTAGCTGGGATTACAGGAGTGCACCACCACGCCTGGCTAATTTTTGTATTGTTTTGTTTTGTTTTGTTTGAGTCTCGCTCTGTCGCCAGGCTGGAGTGCAGTGGCATGATCTCAGCTCACTGCAACCTCCGCCTCCTGGGTTCAAGCGATTCTCCTGCCTCAGCCTTCCGAGTAGCTGGGACTACAGGCATGGGCCACCATGCACAGCTAATTTTTGTATTTTTAGTAGAGACAGGGTTTCACCATGTTGGCCAGGATGGTCTTGATCTCTTGACCCTTGATCTGCCCTCCTTGGCCTCCCAAAGTGCTGGGATTACAGGCATGAGCCACCACGCCTGGTCATTTTTGTATTTTTTAATAGAGATGGGGTTTCACCATGTTGGCCAGGCTGGTCTTGAACTCCTGGGCTCAAGTGATCTTCTGGTCTTGACCTCCAAGCGTGCTGGGATTACAGGCGTGAACCACTGCACCCAGCCTTTTTTTTTTTTTTGAGTTGAGGTCTTGCTCTGTCACCCAGGCTGGAGTGCAATGGTATGATCATAGCTCACTGCAGCCTTGACCTCCAGGGCTGAAGTGATCCTCCAGCCTCAGTCTCAGCCTCCCGAAATTTTTCATAGAGATGGGGTCTCCGGCCAGGTGCGGTCCCAGCACTTTGGGAGGCTGAGGTGGGTGGGTCACTGGAGGTCAGCAGTTCGAGACCAGCCTGACCAACATGGTGGTCTCTACTAAGAAATACAAAAATTGGCCAGGACGGTGGCTCACGCCTGTAATCTCAGCACTTTGGGAGGCTGAGGAGGGTGGATTACCTGAGGTCAGGAGTTCAAGACCAGCGTGGCTAACATGGTGAAACCTCATCTCTATGAAAAGTACAAAAATTAGCCAGGCGAGGTGGCGCACGCCTGTAGTCCCAAGCACTCAGGAGGCTGAGGCAGGAGAATCACTTTAACCTGGGAGGTGGAGGTTGCAGTGAGCCGAGATCACGCCACTGCATTCCAGCCTGGGCAACAGAGCAAGACTCCATCTCTGGGAAAAAAAAAATTAGCTGGGTGTGGTGGTGTATACCTGTAATCCCAGATACTCAGGAGACTGAGGCATGATAATCACCTGAACCTGGGAGACAGAGGTTGCAGTGAGCCAGGATCACGCCACTGCACTCCAGCCTGGGCAACAGAGTGAGACTCTATCTCAAAAAGAAAAACCAGATGGGGTCTCTCTATGTTACCCAGGCTAGTCCTGAACTCCTGGCCTTAAGTGATTCTTCTACCTGGGCACTCTCAAAGTGCTAGGATTACAGGTGTGAGCCACCACATCTAGATATAAGCTGTGATTAATAGAAGAACAGTGAGGAGTTGACAGGAGGTAGTTTTTCCCTAATGTCAGCCCTAGACAAGCCTTTAGGAGATTTGGTGTCTCTTGCAGGATAATAAATTTTATCCTTTTAAAGTTTTTTCCCTTAACTTAAGAACCGTTCTGAGGAGTGACAAGTTTTAAAGGGGGTATAAAATGGCAGCATTTCCACAAAAGAAATAAGGTGCTTTAGGCCAGGTGCAGTGGCTCACACCTATAATCCCAGCACTTTGGGAGACCGAGGCGGCTGGATCTGCAGGTCAGGAGATTGAGACCGTCCTGGCTAACATGGTGAAACCTCATCTCTACTAAAAATACAAAAAATTAGCTGGGCGTGGTGGCACGTGCCTGTAGTCCCATACTCGGGAGGCTGAGGCAGGAGAATCGCTTGAACCTGGAGGCGGAGATTGCAGTGAGCTGAGATGGCTCCATGGCACTCCAGCCTGGGCAACAGGGCGAGACTCCGTCTCAACAACAATAAAAAAAGGTGCTTTGGAGAAAAAATTAAGAGTGGGCAGAAAAAGAACTAATGAGTGGAAGTTACTGAGGTACACTTTGGCTCCATGTTTGGAGAAGCTGTCTAGCTAGAGCTATCTAATAGCTAGAAATGTCACGCAGATGCCAAAACATCTTTCAAGAGCATTTTAGGAGGGATTGCTTGGGAAGAAAAGCTGGAAAAAGTGACATCTTGGTTACTTCCTTCTGTAAGACTCTGATTAAAATGAGTTAATTTGGAATGTTTCCCCAATTTGTCACATTTATATTTGCACTTTGAGTTACTTGGAAGAAATGATATGTAGTAACTATTTTCTCAGAAATAAAGTGAGGCAACATAGACAAAAAGACATGCTCTCCAGGGGCCATTATTATTACCATTATTATCATTTATACAGTGGTTAAGACAAGTAAGGGCTTAAGCAAGTAACCTCTTGAGATTTCTTAACTTTGTGATTCTATGATACCAAGGGAAAACATTCTATTAAATTAGGTCACTGGGGGTTTTACCTGCAGCTCATATTATTTAAGCTTCGGTTCTAACATGTAAATTAACATATCAATATACCAAGAAGTTCCAAATACCATCATTATTTGGTATGAAAGACTTGTCACTAAATGATGTTTTTTACTTTATTCAAGAGCCTTCAACAGAACATCATTAGCACAGTAGCTTTTAGCACCAGTGCTCTAAAAGCCAAAGACTCCCTCAAGAGTTCCAGTTATAGAGAAACAACTTGTTTTGGGCTGGCTTACCTGAGTTTGTTGTTGCAATAGGAGCAACGGAAGCAGCTGATGTGAAACACCTGCTGGTTGGCCAAGAGACGCTCCATTGGATAGACTGTCTTCTGACATTCCACGCAGGTCTCTCTTGCAGGTGCCTGAAACTTCTAGGAAAAGGAAAAAGACAACTTTAGCATGGGTAGCGACGAGTTAGCACTATCTTGAGATGGGCCCTAGAATTTACTTTGTCTAAGGGCTCTCTTAGCTGGTCAGTCAATTCTTATGGAGCACTAAACCTGCTACCATTCTATCAGCTGACTCTTTAAAGCCAAGAGGCTCTCTTGATATTCTCTTCCCAAACTGCCTGGCTGCTCTAAATGCAGCAGCCACCAAGGATAGGTGGAGCTAGGTCTGGATTGCAAAGAAAGGCTTAGACAAGTCATGACCCACATAAAAAATGTTAGGAGCAGGGGATTGGGGAAGGGATGGGGGAGGGGCAGGGATTAGGAGAAAATGTTATCACACACAGAAGAAAGAAGTTTGATTCAAGTGCCAAGTAAACACAAGACAGATTCTAAAGGGGATAAATTTCAAGGAGAGGAGGAACATTTGACTTTGGGAATAAGGAAAGACATTTCAGTAAAGTCCTTTTTATTCTCCTCTGCTTATAATCTTGATTTGTTCAGTCAACTAGACATAATATTTTTAAACAAGTCAAAACTGACACACAAGTGGAACAATTTATAAGAGACACAAACTATTTTATTAGGACACCAGAAGGAAGCATAGCCCATTAAAGCTATAGGTTTTATAATACTTCTAAAAACCAATGGAGAGAAAAACGGAAGCAATGGGAAATGCACTGGTTAATGTATTAATGACAGGGAGTTCATGGACTGCTTGTAAAGTTGGAACAAACATGGGCACAGTGGTTCTACCTGACAAACTCAGTCCTAAAGAATATAAAACAGTTGGTATTCTAGCACTGGTAAAAGCCAGAACTCCAAAAATATTATAAGCTTTTACACGATAAGAAATACTTACATTGGCCGGGCGCAGTGGCTCACGCCTGTAATCCCAGCACTTCAGGAAGCTGAGGCGGGCAGATCACAAGGTCAGGAGTTCCAGACCAGCCTGGCCAACATGGTGAAACCCCGTCTCCAGTAAAAATACAAAAATTAGCCAGGCATGGTGGTGCACTCCTGTAATCCCAGCTACTCAGGAGGCTGAGGCAAGAGAATGGCATGAACCCGGGAGGTGGAGCTTGCAGAGAGCCGAGATTGCACCACTGCACTCCAGCTTGGGTGACAGAGCGAGACTCCCTCTCAAAAAAAAAAGGAATAGTTACATGGCTACTAAGGGGTGGGGAGGAGGTGGGAATACAAAGTCCCTAGGTGTATGGGAGTTAACCCTTGACTTGTCCAACACAAACACCTCAACCAGTAGATGCAGGAGGCAGCTTAGGTGGCCAGGAAGCTTTCATAGGCAATTAGGAGGTGTTTTGCTGCTGCAATCAGCCTGGATTCACCAGAAAATACATGATGGTAAGTAATGCATATTAATCCCAAGGCCCAGGACCTGGATAGTTAAGCCTAAAATGAACCAGGTTATGGGCAAGATAGAATTTTGAGTAAAAACAACCCAAAACAGGCTGGGTGCAGTGTCTCAACCCATAATCCCACACTTTGGGAGGCTGAGGTGGGCAGATCACGAGGTCAGGATTTCAAGACCAGCCTGGCCAACATAGTGAAACCCCGTCTCTACTAAAAATACAAAAATTAGCCGGGCATGGTGGCACGCGCCTGTAGTCCCAGCTACTCGGGAGGCTGAGGCAGGGGAATCGCTTGAACCTGGGAGGTGGAGGTTGCAGTGAGCTGAGATTGAGCCACTGCACTCCAACTTGGGCAACAGAGTGAGACTTTGTCTCAAAACAAAAAAAAAAACCCCAAAATAGGCCCATAAAAATTCAGACTGCTGGTTCACTTGCCACATGATTCACTAGGAGGTAAAGCAAAAAATAAAAATGGTTTTCCAAGTAGATTTGGGCAGGAAATGAGAGCAGAAAATGTGCATAAAATGAAAATAAAGAAATCTATAAAAGGAAGTTTAATAAAATTAGTGGTAGACTCCCAAGTAGTGCCCAAGGGATTTCAGAAGGAAGGAACAAAGCTGAGCGGAAATGGCTAGTTACCAGGACTCTGCTTCATTCTAGGGGCAGTGTCCTAAAAAGAAACATTTAAAGAATCAAAAGACCACAGGTTACAAACTAGTTTACCAATCATAAGGGAGGTATTTAAATATGACTAAATGTTATTGTAATGAATGTTGTTGCAAGTAATTAACACATTTTAGTATTTGGAGCTCTGAATTCTTTTTTTCTTATATGGACACTGCTAAATGGAGATATCTTTGCAGAGTTTTTATTAAGTTTTCTCTAAAAGGACTAGGTCTTTGTCTAGGTAGGAGATAAACTGGCCAGATGCGGTAGCCCACGCCTGTAATCCCAGCACTTTGGGAGGCCAAGGCAGGTGGATCACTTGCGGTCAGGAGTTCCAGACCAGCCTGGCCAACATGGTGAAACCCTGTCTCTACAGAAAATGCAAACATTAGCTGGGTGTGGTGGCAGGTGCCTGTAATCCCAGCTACTCGACAGGCTGAGGCACAAGAATTACTTGAACCCAGGAAGCAGAGGTTGCAAAGAGCTGAGATCTCACCACTGCCCTCCAGCCTTGGAGACAGGGCAAGACTTTGTCTCAAAAACAACAACAAAAGGAGAGATATTAAAAAGCAGAATAGGCCGGGCGCGGTGGCTCACGCCTGTAATCCCAGCACTTTGGGAGGCCAAGGTGGGTGGATCACAAAGTCAAGAGATCGAGACCATCCTGGACAACATAGTGAAACCCCATCTCTACTAAAAAATACAAAAATTAGCTGGGCATGGTGGCATGGGCCTATATTCCCAGCTACTCGGGAGGCTGAAGCTGGAGAATCACTTGAACCTGGGAGGCAGAGGTTGCAGTGAGCCGAGATTGTGCCACTACACTCCAGCCTGGCGACAGAGCGAGACTCCATCTCAAAAAAAAAAAAAAAAAAAAAAAAGCAGAATAAATTTTTGGTGTAATAGTATAATGGAAGCTATTTGAGAGAGCCTATGCAAATCGTAACTCACATAATGTAAAAGTAGGACAAATGTATTTATCAGATTAAAAGTCATTTTCAGTTGCAGAAAGGGAATTCTGCATTTTTTTTTTTGAGACAGAGTCTCGCTCTGTCACCCAGACTGGAGTGCAGTGGCGCGATCTCGGCTCACTGCAAGCTCTACCTCCCGGGTTCAAGTGATTCTCCTGCCTCAGCCTCCTGAGTAGCTGGGATTACAGGTGTGCGCCACCACACCCGGCTATTTTTTGTATTTTTAGTAGAGATGGGGTTTCACCATGTTGGCCAGGCTGGTCTTGAACGCCTGACCTCAAGTGATCCTCCCACCTCGGCCTCCCAAAGTGCTGGGATTACAGGCATGAGCCACTGTGCCCAGCCTGGAATTCTGTATTTTTAACACTTGAAATCGATGTAGGAGAGTAAGTGCTCATTCTGGTCAGTAGACACAGCAGGAGACAGAAACTTTACATGGGATAAGAGGAGATGGATACTGTTCCGCTAAAGGGGAATGGAAGGACGCAGAGCATGCCTCCACCACAAATACACGAAGGGGAGGCACACACTGTGGGACAGGGAAGCAGCCCAGGGAACAGAAGGAAAGGAGAACCTGTGAGAAAGCTGAAAGTTGAGCTCACATTAGGAGGAAAGTGGAAGGCAGGAGCAGAAATTAGGTACCAGGAGCAGGAGGCAGAAGCTGGAAGAGACAAACAGGAACCTTTAATGAATACACAGCATTTGGCGTGCCCTGGACAGCTTTACTGCAGCTGAGCTGAAACTCAGAGACTCAGATCCAAGAATAAGACCACATTTTTCTTTTTTTCCTTTTTAAGTAACTCTGCTAATCATGGCAATATCAGCCTCACTCGTATCTACCTGAGGCTGGAACATATCCCAGCTCAGGAGAGCGAGCTTTTATGAGTCTTCACCCACACAAGGAGTGTCTCATTAACAATTCTTTAGTGTCTTACTACCTCCCACACCTGACCCACATCGGCTGTCTCTTTAATAGAGCCTTCACCCACACGGAGCGAAGTCTGTCTTCCTCCTTAACATCAAGTTAATAGATTGTTAGCTCACATAATTGACTAACCTCAAGCTTCTAACTAGCCAGACCTATCAGAGTCCCATTATTCCTATTCATTTCTCACATCAACCCTTTTCAATATTATTTAAGGTTTACGCAGCAGCTGCTGCCTAAGGGCCCCTTCTAGTTTCATAAAGACAAGAGGGTCCCGACATGGTAAAATGCCAACTCACAGCGGCTCCGGCTGTGCCTCCCCTTTATTTTCTCTGTCCTGGGCTCTCAGCCACTTTTCTGTAATTGCCCCCATGTCTATTCAGACAACAGGAAGCACAGTCAGTGCCCAAAAATCTCTACCATTATCACAGGCCTGGCATACATCCTGCCCATGCCTTCATGGCATGCTCAGACTTGGCACAGCCATGTTTAAAACACTGCCAATATGACAATGTCAGACATTTTTTATCTTCACAATATATTTTTTCAGTTAGTAAGAGATTTTTTTTCATTCCCCTTCTCCCACCTTTTGCCCCTACCAAGTAGAAAGTTAAACACCAGGTGTCTTATCAAAGTTCACATAGTCAGTAACAGAATTAGAATTAAAACTGTAGGAGAATAGCCTGCTGCATGGCAAGAGTGATGCCATCTTGGAGTGAAACCACCATGCTAACTGGTGGTTTGACTCCTGCATACCAAGGTGTTCTGCAGCAAAGTTTTTAAACAATGCCTGTAGCATAGATTATCCCTCATAAAGGAAATAGTGCCCAGAGCATAGATAACCCCTCATAAAGATGCTTATCCAGTTGCTCCAGTGATAAGTTTTGGGAGAAAGTCAAGCGTGACCAGCTGCACATGTTTTATCCTAAAACCTTGCTATATAAAGGATATTTTCTGGAGAGCTAGTTCAGGCATCCACTGTCTCATGGCCTCCTAAACATCACTTCTGTTCATAAGCTCCTATTAAATGTTCCTTTCTGAGAAACTGGATTTGTCAGCCTCTTCCTTTGGCTTCTCAGCTCCCTCAGCCTTTGTGGGTAGGTCTGCATAGACCTGCTCACTGCACAAACTCAGAACTCCTGACTCACAAACCAAGAGAGCATTTTCTAAATTGTCCTGGAATGTTAAATTTCCACAACCAAGGGAAACTCTTTGGGGAGGAGAGCAGATGCTAACCCAAATGAAATTAATCCTGCCACAGTAATTTGAACAAACTCTGGTCTTCCCTTTGTTTCAAATAAAAATATGCAGATAATATCTTCAGGATATTCTAGAATGAATGAGGTAATCTATAAATAATTGATGTTCATAAATACTGTCTTTCCCATTTGAGGGATATTATAGACTCTCTGTTGATTACCATCCACTTAAAGATATTTTTCTAACAAATTTGCATGGCTTCATTTACATTCTTTTACCCTCTTGTCTCATATATTTTTTAGTCTAATAAAGGCCCCAGTTGTGGTGTGTGTGGGAGGGAGGGAGGAGCAGCTGACAACAGACACTGATGTTAACTAGCCTTTACACATAGTGAAAGAAGATGAAAATTCTGTATTGATGTCAAGCCTCTATTCCTCAGAATACCACAAAATGCCTTTCATTCCTTCCAATTTGTGTAAAATATCTAGGTAATGAAACTGAAATTCTTCACCACACAGCAAATGGTTGGACCAGCGCTGTGCAGCCTTAACCCTTCCTCTGGTTTTCTGTAAAACTCTTTGTGAAAGCATTTTGGGGAATGTTCATATCTTAAATAGAGTGCTCTATACAGAGAAGAAAGGACAGTCCTCTGAAAAGGCAGTAATAGTGAGTAAGTGAGAAAAGATTCTAGATGCTCTTCTAGCATAATTTTGACAGCTTTGCAAACCAGCATAAAACCTCCCACTGTGTCTCCAGGGGGAGGAGCAGCTGGCACGACACCGAGAGGGGCAGTGCAGTGTGTGCCGCCCTCTCACACAGACTGCCATGTTCTCTCTCAACACCCATCAGCAGAATGCTGTGCTGGGACTTGGTTGTCCCGGGCATACTGAGGGCAGACGGTTATTCCCTAGGGCCAGTCACATCTTTTTGCCTCTTCCTCCCCTATCCTCTCCTCTGGGAACATTTAGGGGATGATTTCTTTCAAATGGGAGGACATAAAGCCTAAGAGATCTCTGAGTCTCTTGAAGTAGAAAGGGCCTGATGCTTCTCACAGGGTCCACTAAGCTCTGCTCTCAGAATAACACCCTATTTGAGAATGAACCTGTAACTTCATTGGTACCAAGTCTTACCAACTAAGCTCTGTGGCCAGTGTTCAAAGTGTACAGAATCCTTAAAGATCTCCATCATTTTTTACTTTATTAAGCTAAAATATGAAATGAATTGAGTCTGTACCTTAGATGTCCTCTTTTCAATAACAGGCACTAAGAAACAGTTTTTTCCAGGATGTGTGGGATCCAAAAATCTATTCTGAGTGAACAAGTTTATTCTTAGCTGTATGTAATTTCCCAAAGTGGAGAAACAACTTCTATTCATAGTCTGCAGCCATGAGACCAGTTCTGCCAGCAGGTCTTCCTATAAACATTTACTAAAGTATCTATATATTTGCCTGCAGACTGTAAAGGGGAACTCTGAGGAAGAGCAAATAAATTGCCCTTAAATAACAGTGGAGATGTAACTGGGTTCTACCAGGCTCTGTACACTATGATCATCTGAGCTCTGGACCACAGGCAAACAGCCAGGCCCGTTTACTCTGGTCCTTACACAATGCTCAAAACCCGAGGTGTATGTCTATGCAGGCAGGGCTGTCTGCATTCTACTGCTGAGTGACCAGTGCCAAAGGAGTAGACATGGGTCTGAGGCAGACACAGAGACAGTTTTACCTCCGTTTCCTCTCCCTGGTGCCAAAGGAGACCTAAGTGAGGTGTGCCCCTTCACACAACACTCATCCACTCAGACCATGAAACTTGAGTGGGGAGGGATCCCTATCCTGGACAAGGAAGTCTGGCCAAGCAGTTGAAGGAGGGATGTAAGACTGTATTGAGAATTCAAATAGTCACAAGAACAGATTTTAGTTCTTAAATTTCCCCAGGTCCTGGGTTATACAGAATCCATCACCAAGTTAGATTTGCTAGCCGTTCTTGATCTCCAGCCATGACCTGAGCACTCACATCTAGGCAGCATTGCTGTCAGAGAGAAAAGTAACCCTGTGGGGTCTGCTACTTTGTGAGACTCCAGATTCTGACAGAGAAAGTGCTGATAGCAGCATCAGCCAACCTTCAAGGCCAGAACACAGCCATGTGGAGCACATGTGCAGATTCAGTCACCATGATCCTGCCCGTTCTTCTTGGACTTGCTTTCTCTTTCTGCTTTCTTTACCTTTTGTTCCTTTTCAATAAACCTTATTCTTCTCATAAATCTCTGCCTCCTTTAAAATTTTCATGTTTATCTTTTTCACCTTGCTCACCTTTTAAATCCACCCTTTAAATCCTGGGTTCTCCCCTTTCCTCCTTTTGTTCCAAACCCTCCCTGATGTCCCCTCCTCTTTATGGTTTGTGTGCAGTAAGACTTTCAGCTGTGGACCAATCATGCTCACAGTCAGAGGTAGAAGCACGGCAGATATGAGCATGAGTTGGGAGCAGCACATACCACCTTACAACTCATTCTATTTATTGAGTTTCAAATGTTAAAACTTCTGAAACACAACCCTGCTACTTAAGAGAGCACTAGAGGAGAAAGACACTAAAGAAGTGTGGGTAATTCAAGTGAGTGAAGTAGCCCATCATTAGCAAGCTAGTCAATTAAAACAAGTCAGCTAACAAACCTAAAATAAGTTTTGACATTTTTAATAAACATTTTTGGCTTATTTTTATGGGAATATGTTTGCCCATAGAAGAGGAAAAGATGATTTTTAAAACTTGGGTAGTAAAAGCAGATCATAGATCGAGGAGTGTAGCTCTGTTGCCCAGGCTGGAGTGCAGTGGCGTGATCTCGGCTCACTGCAACCTCCACCTCCTGGGTTCAAGCGATTCTCCTGCCTCAGCCTCCCGAGTAGCTAGGATTACAGGTGCCTGCCACCAGGCTCAGCTAATTTTTGTATTCTTAGTAGAGACGGGCTTTGGCTTTCACCATGTTGGCCAGGCTGGTCCCAAACTCTGACCTCATGATCCACCCACCTCGGCCTCCCAAGGTGCTGAGGTTATAGGCATGAGCCACCGCGCCCGGCCCATTCAATTCTTTTTTTTTTTTGGAGATGGAATCGCACTCTGTCACCCAGGCTGGAGAGCAGTGGTGCGATCTTGGCTCATTGCAATCTCTGCTTCCCGGGTTCAAGCGATTATCCTGCCTCAGGCTCCTGAGTAGCTGGGACTACAGGCACGCACTACTGTGCCCAGCTAATTTTTTTATTTTTAGAGACAGGGTTTCACCATGTTGGCCAGGCTGGTCTCGGACTCCTGACCTCATGATCTGCCCGCCTCAGCCTCCCAAAGTGCTGGGATTATAGCTGTGAGTCACTGCACCCGGCCTCAATTCTTAATATCTAATATTATACCTTTTGTTTACAGAAAATGGGCTGGCCAGCCCCCATTCCAGTGGACACATTCTTTTGTTAAAAATGTTAATGACATTGTTTAAACACCAGGTCCTTATTAAAAAAAAAGTAGGAACAACAGGGCCAGGAGGGTTTGATGGCTCATGCCTGTAATCCCAGCATTTTGGGAGGCCAAGGTGGGGGATTACTTGAGGCCAAAAGTTCAAAACCAGCTTGGGCAACATAGTGAGACCCCCATCCCCATACAAATATAAAAAATATATTAGCTGGGTGTGGTGGCATGCGCCTATAGTCCCAGCTACTTGGGAGGATGGCTTGAGCTCAGGAGATGGAGGCTGCAGTAAGCTGTGATCACACCACTGGACTCCAGCCTGCGTGATAAAGTGACACCCTGTCTCAAAAAAAAAAAAAAAAAAGCTAACCACTAATCAGGTTAAGGTCAAACTCTGCAGATCAGGAAGCCACTATCTTTAAGGTGAAATTGCACATCTCGTCAAATGTGCTGATTTTAGTTGAACAGATTTTTCCTGGGTGGGCAGTGGCTCATGCCTATAATCCCATCCCAGCACTTTGGGAGGCCAAGGCAGGCAGATCACCCAAGCTCTGGAGTTTGAGACCAGCCTGGGAAACATGGAAAAACCACATCTCTTAAAAAAAAAAAAAAAAAAAGGCAAGGCAAGGTGGCATGTGCCTATAGTTCTAGCTACTCAGGAGGCTGAGACAGGAGGATTGCATGAGCCTGGGAAGTCAAGGCTGCAGTGAGCCATGATCACACCACCATGCTCCAGCCTGAGCAACAGAGCAAGACCCTGTCTCAACAAAACAAAACAAAAACAAAAACAAACAAACAAGGCCAGGTGTGGTGGTTCACACCTGTAATCCCAGCTCTTTGGGAGGCTAAGGCAGGCGGATCACAAGGTCAGGAGTTCGAGACCAGCCTGGCCAACATGGTGAAATCCTGTCTCTACCAAAAAAATACAAAAAAATTAGCCGGGCATGGTGGCGCATGCCTGTAATCCCAGCTACTTGGGAGGCTGAGACAGGAGAACTGCTTGAACCTGGTGGGCGGAGGTTGCAGTGAGCTGAGATCATGCCACTGCACTACAGTCTGGGTGACAGAGCAAGACTCTGTCTCAAAAAAAAAAAAAAGTAGTAATAATAAACAAACAAAAACAAAAATATTAAAAAATCACATTATTTTGTTTAACTTCAGGTTTTCTTAAAACTTTCATGAGTTTTCCAGATTTCAAACCGAGAGTTATTAGTGAGCCTTCTTGCTCCTGGGCCAAAGACCTGAGCAGAGGCAGCAAGATTTCCAGGGAAAGTGACTGGCTTCAGTGTGCTCTTCTGTGGCACTATCATCCCCAGGAAAGCAAAACCAGGTTATAATCAACATCATCATCATAAAAGGTACAATTAGCTCTACCAGTAGACCAATGTCCAAAGGCTCAGAGAGAAATTGCCATCATACCTTTATTGCTTTGGGAGGAGAACTTTCAGAAAGACTGGAGGCTCTGGCATCTGGACTTAGTGGCTTGGGATGGACAGGCTGTTCAATCTCACTCTTAACCTGCGAGTCACCTGCTTGAGTTACAAAAGGAAGACATTTTACAGTATCTCATGGGATGTCTTAGAAAGCGTTCTTCTAAAAAGCAAAGTTTGGGCACTTCCATTAATGACAGATCCTTCCAACACCAGGAAAAACACGGCTTTTCTGTTGAAGAATATTCGAACACTAACAACTATGGCTCAGGTTTTCTCTGGTCCTGTCAGAAATCAGGTTCTCAGTGAGGAGGCTTTCTTACCCTCTGCCACATGTAGCAGAAATCCAAACCACTCTGTATAAAGAACTTTCTTCCTTGTACCATTTGTCATTTTTAAAGGTCATTTATAGACTTGGATATCTTTTTGGTCATTAACATTCCTAATAACTTCTGAAGTGTTTCAATTGAAGCTGGAAAAAAGGGGAAATGTGAGGGCAGAAATTCTGCACCGTGTGAGTGAGTGTGTGTGTGTGCATTTGTATATGCATGTAACCTGACACTGTTTTTGGTCAGTCTATAGCAGATATCCATGGATGAAGATTATGGAAAAGGGCTCCATGAAGTTTTTTTCATAATCATTGAAGTTCCAACTGCATGAGTTACTTTCCTGCCAAAGTGAAGAGGTGAGTCAACAAAGTACTAAAATATTAAGGCTTATTTTTCAAAAATATGTTTCATAAACCTAGTCAAAACTCAGAAACATTTCTAGTCCAAGAAAAATGATTGCAAAAAAAGAATGTTTCTGGATTCAAGTAGAAGGAGTTTTTCTCTGAAATTTTAAGGTAGGATTTACTAGACATCTGTTTTTTTTTTTTTTTTTTTTTTTTTGAGATGGAGTCTTGCTCTGTCGCTCAGGCTGGAGTGCAGTGGCTGGATCTCAGCTCACTGCAAGCTCCGCGTCCCGGGTTTACGCCATTCTCCTGCCTCAGCCTCCCGAGTAGCTGGGATTACAGGCGCCCGCCACCTCTCCCGGCTAGTTTTTTGTATTTTTTAGTAGAGACGGGGTTTCACCGAGTTAGCCAGCATGGTCTCGATCTCTTGACCTCGTGATCCGCCCGTCTCGAACTCCCAAAGTGCTGGGATTATAGGCTTGAGCCACCGCGCCTGGCCAAGATCTGTTTAATTCATAATTCTATTTTAGTTGTGGGGTTTTCAGTGTCCACTAAACTAATTAGCCTGGGAAGATGCTAGAAATCCACATATATATATTTTTCTTTTTTGTCTTGTGACCTACAAGAAATTCATATATATATGATACATATATATGATACATATATATATGATACATATATATGATACATATATATATGATACATATATATGATACATATATATA